>NC_043711.1:13473234-13514244 GCF_006229205.1 Suricata suricatta
GCTGCGCCCGGCCCTCCGCTGGCGGCGGCTCCTACGCCGCGCAGTTCGGGCGCCCTTTTATAGCCTCGGCCCAGCGCGATGAGCTCACTGCCCCCGTTCTCCATTGGGCGTGGGTGACGTCGCTCATTTGCATCGTGGGGCGGGGCCAAGCCTCTGATGCCCCTCTAGCTGTCGTTGCCCCGGTGACGCGCGGTAAACCGCACAACAGCGCGCAGCCTTGTGGGTTGACGTCATGGGGGTGGACCCTGCGCCCGGACCGATTACCCCGCCCCAGGAGCGCAGTGTATAACCAATGCCCCCAGCGCTGCCTCCCGCCAAGGCACGTCCCGGGTGGCGTGATGAGCCCGGCCACCAGCCGCCTGCCCTCCCCAAGGCCCCGCCCCGCATCCTCGCGTGGGGCCCCGGAGGGGCGGGGGCGGGGGCGGCGCCGGCCTCGGGGGACCAGTGGGGGTTGGGGCCTGGGTGGATAAATAACTCGCTGGCGCCCTCCACTCCACTACATCTACAAAGTGCCTGCCTTAGCGCGGACCTACATTCTGGCTCCATGCAGGCTGGGGGCAGAAGGCCTTTAGGGAGGTGTTCCCGGCGGCTTCCTGGGCATGTTGTCCAGATCTGCCTGTCTCACCCCCACCCCAAATCTCCAGTGGTGTGTTTGCCCCAGAAAGATGAGGGAGGGGAGAGGAGCACTGCCAGAAGTTGCTGAAAGCGCTTTGATCCTGATACTTTTCACTGAGGAGTCTAAAAGTACGGAGTCCGACTTCCTGACTAAAGACTGAGAAACTGAGGCTCAGCAAATTGTGACCAAGTTCCTGACCTCTTATTCACCGAGTAGAACCCAGGCCTTCTGCTCTTCGGCAGCCGCCTACATTTTTACTCTGCATCTGCCAGGGCCTGCGGTAGGTCCCTAGGTGAGGGTGATTGACTAGCGTCCCCCTCCCCCCACCCCCCCCAGTTTCCTCAGTGGCTCTCCCTTCCCGAATATTAAGGCAGGGATCATATCTGGTAATTGTTACCTGCTTATTACTATTTTGTTATTGTCAATGCTCAATGGGCCTTCTTAAAGACTGGCTGGGGATGGGATATGAGGGATCCCCTAGGGATCTTGGGACATCTAGGTCTGGCTGACAGCTACACCCAACCCCTCCATGGCTCCTACCACATCCAAGATGGAGCCAGCTTCTCAGGTAGATGGTGGAGGGTCTAAGGACCCTTCTTCCACTGACTCCCTCTGACCTTTCACTTTCACCTTCTCTGAGCCTCATGGCTGCCTCAGGGCCTTTGCATATGCTATGCCCTCTGCCCTGTGCTCCCTTCCCCAGTGCAAACCATGTGTCTTCAGAGAGGCTCCTCCCACTCACCATATTTCCATTATATCCTTGGAAGCATTCAGAATGACATGCTGGACCCTAAGTTCCCGGAGGGCAGGAACCTTTATCCTGAACCTGCTGATCCCCAAGATTCAATACAGCCCCCAGCTCGGTGTTCAAAGAGAATGCTGCCTGGCCTAGTTGCTGTGGCAGTCTCTGGCCTCAGTTTGTCTGACTCAGCTGTGGGCATGAACATTCCCAGCCCCCAACCTTGGTCTCCTACCTCCCTACCTCATCTGGCCCTGCCCCTAATAGCGCTCTGGAGCATGGAGGAAACTGTCTCCAGGAGCAAGAGGCCTGGCCCGGTGGGCAATGGCCCAGGGGTGTGAATGTGTGTCTGTGTACACACAAATGTCCATTTGTGCCTGTGTTGTGCTCATGGATGGGTCCGTGTACTCACGTGTGTTCACACACAAAGGGTGGGTGTCTACGTGCTAGTGTGCGTCCATGCATAGAGATCTATGTGCCTGTGTAATATACACATAGGTATACTTGTGTACATGTATGTGTCCATTTGTGTTTCTAGGCATGTAGGTCTCTGTGAGACCCCTCTCTGAGCCTATGCAATGGGACTAGATTGGAGGTTATGGGACCATGCGTCTCTCCAAGGTAGGACATGAGCGGGTGACCAAAATAGCCTTCATCCTGACTTGGGGCCTTGACCTTAATAAGTGGGTGAATGGTCTGGTGAAATGTGGGCAGAACCTACCTGAGCTGAAAAACTGACCAGCAAACCGGCCTTGGGAAATGGCAGCACAGGGAACCCAAGGCATGTCACCTCTCTGAGTCTCAGTTTCCTCCTCATGAAAATGGAGTGAATAATCTCACCTACCCCATAGAATATTGTGGTTTTTTGTTTCATTTTTTTTAAATGTTTTTTTATTTATTTTTGAGAGACAGAGACAGTGTGAGCAGAGGAGGGTCAGAGAGAGAGGGAAACACAGAATCTGAAGCAGGCTCCAGGCTCTGAGCTCAGCACAGAGCCCAACGCGGGGCTCGAACCCACAATTCGGATCATGACCTGAGCCGAAGCTGGACGCTTAATTGACTGAGCCACCCAGGCGCCCCTGTTTCATTTTTTTTTTTAATTAAGTAAATTCTACCCCCATCATGGGGCTAGAACTCACGACCCTGAGGCCAAGAGCCCACACGCGCTACTAATTGAGCCAACCAGGTGCCTCAAAAAATATTGTGATTTTTATTGGATTTGAAGGAGTTGTAAGAGCTCATAAATGTTTTCTGTGATTGTTTTATGTTATTATTATTAGGCCAACCTTAACTGTATATGGTTGTTTGGTTTGGAGTTCCTGCAGCCAGAAGTCCCTTTCCATCCAACAATCAAATTGCTACTCTTGCTTCAAAACCCACTGTCTCCTCCTCCAAGAGGCCTTCCCTAACCACACCCTCAAGGAGTTCCCTAAGCCACAGCTCCCCACACTGTCTGGCTGAGCCTGTCCACCATCTTGTATTGGGCTCTGTCTGCCCCAGATGGGGGAGCGGAGGGTCCAAGAGGCTGGGGAGGCACGACCTGTCTTGGCCTCTGAGGTTGGGAAGCTGCCCTGGGCAGACTCAGCCAGCCCCACTTTTTCAAGGAGTTGAAGAACTGGCTCCTTCAGTCTCTGCTGTGCACTTGCTGTTCCCTCTGACCCAACGCCCTTCCCTGCCCTCTCCTTTCTCCCAGCCAGAGAGCCCTCTGGGACACCCTAGTACTGCTCTTCCATTTGGACCGACCTTATGCCCGCCTCATCAGCCAGGGCAATAGGAGGCCTCAATCCATCAACCAGCCATATGCAGTGAACTAGGGGTAACTCCTGTTCTCTCATTCATTCTACACAATCCGATGAAGCACCTACTGTGAGCCAAGTGATGGGGACAAACACCTCACCCAGCACCCAGTCTGAAAGAGGAACAACTGCAAGAAGGCTGAAGAGTGCCCCCTCCATGGAAGGGGGTATGTTTTGAGTTGGGTAATCTGGGAGGGGCGCCCTGGGAGGTGATGCTGAATGAAGGAGGAGCTGGAGAAAACCCTGAGATGCTTTGAAGGCCCAACGGCCCAGACAGTGGGAACAGCAAATGCAAAAGCCCTGGGGCACAGTGGTGGAGAGAAGCTGGTGGGGCTGGGTTGGGTGAGCCAGGGGAAGCCAGAGGGAGAGAAGGAGAGCAAGGGTGCAGGGCTTCTAAGGACCCTGGTGGTATTTCTCCCAAGAGTAGTGGAGGGGGCTGTGGAAGAGGATTGAGGGAGAAATCGGTAACAGGGGTCACCCTGCATTTTTGCCCTTAACTTTCCCAGCCCCTCCAGGAGCCTCAGGGCATTATCTCACTTCCCAGATCAGCGTCCAGGGAGGGTGTCGGTTCTACCCGCCTGAAAGAATCCCCAACCCCTACCCCCACCCACCCCTATTTGGAACAGAAGCTGAAACTAATCCCCCACCCCTCTCCCAGCCAGGATTCCAATCTCTGCCTCTCTCTCTCTCTCTCTCTCTCTCTCTCTCTCTCTCTCTCTCTCTCTGAGTTTACCCTTCTTGTTTAAAGCAACCTGCAGCTCGGTTTAATGTTTAGTCTTTATTTGAAGACCCAGAGAACAAAAATCTACTTGATAAAACGGAAAGCCCCAAAGAAAAAGAAAAAAAAGGAGTTAATCAGGAAGCAGAAAGGGGTGAGGCGGAGGGAACCTCTCCTTGGGGAGGTACGCGGGAAATGTCCCGCGGCGCTCGGGACACCGCGGGGCTGGGTAGGACTTATGGGGAACGTCCCCTGGCGCTTAGAACCCATCGGCTGGTGGGGGCGGGGCTTGTGGGGACAGTCCGCGGGTGACGGGACCCCGCAAGGGGGCGGGGGGGGGGCGGGGGCGCGTCGGCCCCGGCGCATTCCAAAGGATCTGGTTACCGGCCAAGGCGGTGGCCCCTCCCCTCCCTTCCAGCCCGGCTTCCGCCCTCGCCGGGGACGGGAACCACAGTCACATCCCCAGTCCAGTGCAGGTGCTTGGCCAGCCGCAGGGACAGGATCCACACCCTGTCCTCTGGGCCGACACTGGCGCTTTCCAGTCTCACAAGACCATTTTATGGACGATGAAACCCACACGTCCTCGGCTCCCTTTCAGCACGGATGGAAGCAGACTGACAGAGCCTGCTTTACTACCCGTGGCCCCGTTGACTGCACCCAGAGGCTGCAGTGTCCCCAGCCTCCCGTAGGCAGGCCGGGCAGGGCGGCCAAGTCTAAGTCCACTGCTCGTTGATTGTCCCGGGTGAGCCCAGAAGGGTGCCGGCTCAAGGAGAAAATAACGTCTCACACCACCTTGCCTACCAGATCCTTGTGCTCATCCAGCAACACTGCCTTATCCCTAGGCCCAGGTTCGTTCCTTTCACAGGCCGTCTTTGGGAAACCAGCAGGTTTGGGGATCAGAGGGTGGTGAGTTGGAGCTCACTAAACCAACTGCAGAAGATGGTTTGTTTTTCTTTGAGCCAGCCTCAGGTACCATCATCCGCCAGTTCCACTACCCTCTCTTGAGCACCCACTGTGTGGCCTGCCTCTGTGTGCTGGGGGAGGGTTTTCCAACGTTCCTTGTCACCTCCTGAGCTGGTAACTCCAGGGGGAGACAGGACATAACCACCATAATGAAGAAGCATGCTTTAGGCTGATGTCACTCTTTGTCCTTTAGGTCGACCCCCTTTTCTGTTTTTACTTAAGTAGATATATTTCAAAAGGGAAACTTCATGTCACCACCAAGAATGGAAAGGCAGTTTCTCTTCCATAAAGAGAAGGAAAGTGAAAAACGATGAAATGAGAGTAAAACCCAAAGCATTCCTTTCTCAGGGACACTCTGGGCCGAGCCCAGAGCAGGAATGACAAAATATCCAGAAAGCATTCAAAGCAGGGAATCCCCAAGCCAAGCGTACAGGAGGGGCCACAGGGATCCCGTTGGTAGTTTTATCTCCGAGGGCCCCAGCACAGAGTGCATGTCCAGTGATGTGCTGAGCTTCAGCAGTGAGCGCCTACTACCACCTTCCACGTGTGGGGGTTGCCTGCCTCCACCAGTATCCTCTCAGGACCTGTGAGTTACTGGCCGTTTCCAGGTTCAAATGAAGGTGGTGGCAGGTAGCAGCTCTTTGGGGGTGGGACTCCACGGGGCCTCTCTGGGCCTTCAGGTTGGTGCAGTTAAGTAGAAGCTTCCGCCTAAAGACTTTGGGGCTGTCCCCACCCACAGTCCTGTGGCCCCTGACATCCTTCTGTGATGAGCTATGGGCCCCTGACGTACTTCCCAGGTGCCCAGGGATTGGGGAGCGGCGAAATGTGTGAATCGATGAATGAGTACGAATAAGTAAGTGAATTAATGAGTAGATGATGTAACGGATGGTTTGGGGAAGTAATGAATGGATGAGTGAATTAATGAATGAGCGATGCACTCATGCTGCCAAGATGGGACACCCACTCCCGACGTTTTTCTTTGATACCCGCCCCCCCTACACACACCAGCATTCCAAGGAGGGCCAACAGTCCACATTTTTCGGATGGGCAAACAGGCTCTGAGCAGAGCATGGCTTCACATTCTGTTGGGTAGATTGGAATACCGGTGGCCCCGCTCACCGCGAGCTGCAGGCAATGGGACTGGAGCTCAGGGGGCCGTGCTGGTGCAGAGGAATGCTGGACCTGGACCTCAGGCCTGAGGGGCCTGGAGGGCCGGCACCTGACCTTCGCCCAGTAAAGGAGCCGGGCCCCAGCGGAGTACTTTGAATGGGGGCGAGTTGGGAAGGAGAGAGAGCGGGGAAGGGGTGGGGGCGGGGCCGCCGGAGTGGGGAGGAGCAGGCATCGTCCCAGTCGGTTAGGAAGGGGCCCCAGAGAAGGAGCAGGTTTGGGGGACGTTCCGGCACGCGAGACACACAAACGCCAGCCCTGCGTCTCCCGACCGTGGGGGACACAGCCCCCACCCTCCCCCACTCGGAACCTGAGGCCGCCACCGTAAACTCCCTCGCCCGTCCACCTCCCCCTTTCCTTCGCCACTGCCTCTCCCCGGGAGGAAGTGGTGAGGGTGCGGGGGAGGGCCCCCCATTCTCACTTCCCCTGACGCAGGGCGGAGACTGCAGGGTCCCCTCCCCCGCTGCGAGGATGGATCGGGGGGGCGCCCACAGGGGTGGGGGCGGGGAGCCGCCCGAGCTGGGGCTCGGCCAGCGCGGCGCGGCCCCTTGCTGGTTCACCTCTCTGGGTTTGGATGGTTCTCATCTGAAAAATTGGGGGAAGAAACTCAACTTTGAAACAATGGAGTGCTGGAGGAGAGGACCCCGCCCCAGGCCCGAGGAGACCGAGCCGGACGAGGACACTCCCAGGCCCGGAGGGGTCAGGGCCCGGCGGGAGGGAGAGAGCTCGCAGTAAACACGGACTTGGACCCGGGAGGGAGGCGCATTCCAGGCGGAGGGAAGGGCGCAAAGGCCTGGAGGCTGGCGGGGACCTCCCGCCTCGCCGGGCGGCTGAGCCTGCCCAGGACCTGTCTCCCGTCGTTCCCCCCTGCGCGGCCCCTCCTCTGGCGTGGGTGGGGGAGGGGTGTGGAGGGCCCGGACGCGGCCAGCCAACGCCGCACAGTTCACGCCGCGGCGCGACCCAGTGGCGAGGGGGGCGGGTGGCGTCAGCGCCGACGTCAAGGCGAGGCGGAGCCGCATAGACTCGGGCGCCCGGCCCGCGCCCCACGCCGCGCTGGAAGTCGTGGGTGTGGTGGTAGGCGGGGTTCGCCTAACAGCGGTCCAGACGTTGGGAAACGGAGGGGGAAATTGAGGCTCGGGGAGGTGCGCGGCCTAGCTGAGACTGAAGCCCCAGCCCGCCTGTGTCCCCGTCGTTCGCGCTGGCCCGCTCCACGACAGCCCCCAGGGTCACTCGGCTGCGACGAACTCGTGTTTTGTGTGTTGTTTCGCTTTCCCAGCAGGTAGACAAATCCCTACAAAACCTCCCGATGAAGTGCCGTACGTCCCAGACCTGTGTCCTGGCAAGTCGCCTCATAGACGTGGGCCTCAGTTTCTTCAACCGGACAAAGGAGGAAAGCTGACATTTAACTTCGGGCTCACAGCTCCTGCCTTCGAGAAGGGCGGGGGAGACAATCTAGAGGCGAGAGATGCAAGTGGGAGACACTAGCGAGTCCGAATTCGAATCCACGGCTGTCCCCCCACCATCCCAACCCACCCCCGTCACGGTTTTATCCTCTAGACCTCCGCCCACTCTCGAGCCTCTCCCTCGGATTCTAACCCCCTCCCCTCTCCTCCCATCTCCCTCCCCTCCCCCCACTGGCCCCGCTCCGCGCCCCGCGGGGCCGCTAATTAAATGCAGAGCTGGGGGGAGGGGCGGCTCGCTGTTAACCCCTTGCCGCCGGGCCTAGGAGGGCTTCCCGCATCTGAGGGGAAGCGGGAACGCTGCTCAGCCCCCTCCGCTCCTGGCTTAAGGCCCTAGGACTAGCCCATTTGATGGACGGGTAAATCGAGGCTAAGGGGCCAACCCCGAGGTTCTAGACAAGCCCTGATTAATCAGGGCCTCCGGATAGGAGGGCCAGGGCTGGAAACAGCGGAGAGAAAAGGGAGACGGAGAGAAAGGCAGAAGGAGGTGGAAGGAGGGAGGAGGGAGGGAGGGAAGGAAAGTCTGTTGGAGTGAGACAGAAACAGAGACCCCAGAGAAACTGAGACAAACGAGTTAAGAGACACCAGCCGGAGAAGCCTAGAGACAGCAGGAGGTGGAAGAGAGAAAACACGAAAGTATTTTCAGTGGGATTCTCAGTCCTTGCTTGGGCACCAGAACTAACTCGTCTTCAGTCTCCTTGGAGGAAGGAAAGGTGACCCTATAAATATCTCTACAAGGGAGACAAAGTGACTGTCTCCCAGGGTGGCACAGCTGGGACTTGTGGGGACTCAGTGGCCCTGAGAACCATCAGTATGTGTGGTGATAGGGGACTTCACAGGCCACCTCAGGGGCTGGAGGCCCCCAGGGCTCGCTCAGCTTCCACCCCCCAACCGCAGCGGCTCCTGGCCGCTTGCCCACTCTTCACTGACCTCTGACAGGGCCCTGCACTGAGGGTCAGCCTGGACCCGGGAGCTGTAAGTCACCCCACGCTCCCACCCTGTCCTTACAGCTCTGGGCCAGGTAGAGAGGACCCAGACACACCATTCCACTGCCTGGTGCCCTTTCCCTCCGCACACTGACCGCTGCCATAGTGGAGCTGGGCAAACGGGAGATTTGAGAGGGGCCTGACATTCTTGGGGTGGGAACAACTGAAAAAATAGGTAATACATCCAGCCGTGACAGGAGCTACTCAGAAACCTCAGGGGGATGTGCAGAGGATCAGTGACATCTGGGGACAAAGGGGGCACCAAGAGGGGGACCAAGGAAGGGTGGATTCCTGAAAGCCAGAGTAGCATGGGCAAAGGTCCTGAGGTAGGAATGCATGAGGTGCTGGAGGATCTAGATGAAGGCCTAGAGTAGGGTGAGGAGAGGGGAGATGGGTTGGAGGGATCACAGGGGCCACCTAAGTCACCAGCACCTGGGGTGGGGGGTAGTTGGAGTCCTTGCCAGGCCAGGAGGAGCCTGTGACTACCCTCCCTGTCTGTCTCCCCACCAGTGCCCATGTTCCAGAGGATGCAGGGGCGTCTTGGGGACACAGGTGCTCCCCTGAGCCACAGGGACCTGTCTTCTGCCCCCTGTGGGTGCCACTCTGGCCTCCCCTCCCCCTCTGTGGCTTTGGCTTGTCTCCCTGTTACCCCCCAACTCTGCCCCTCCTATCATCCAGCCTCCTCCCAACACATGCCTATGATCTTCCTTCCCCTGCAGTACCCACCCCAGGAGACATTCCCTGGCCCTGTCCCTGGCTGAGCCCAGAGAGGGGCTGACTCTCCACCCCCCCCCCTCGCCCCTCACTCCCCTTCTCACCCCAGATCTGGCTACAAGCTGTGCAAGGAAGGGGGTGACTCAGGAGACTAGGTTAAGGGGTACAGGGGAAGGGGAGCAGTGTGGTTCTTGAGCCTGCATAAAAATAGCTGCCCCTCTGCCCCTTCCCCCTTCAAGGAGGCATGTGGGGGGAGAGATGTGCAGGAGGAGCATCCGGCAGGGCCCACGTTGCCATGGCGACGCTGAGTCAGAGGCAGGTAGCAGCATCTAGTAGCCGCCAGCCCGCCCCTGTGCTCTTGGCACCCTGCCCAACCCCCGCCCTTCAGCCTCCACTCTGGGGGACCTCCTCTTTTTTATTTTTTTTTAATGTCTTTATTTTGAGAGACAGAGACAGAGTGAGCAGGGGAGGGGCAGAGAGAGAGGGAGACACTGAATCCGAAGCAGGCTCCAGGCTCTGAGCTGTCAGTACAGAGCTTGACACGGGGCTCGAATCCACAGACTGTGGGATCATGACCTGAGCTGAAGTCGGACGCTTAACCGATTGAGCCACCCAGGCGCCCGGGGGGACCTTTTCTGAAGCTGGAGAAGGATGGGTGAGCCCCCCAGCGTGGCTGGATGAATTCCTCCACCCACCCCTCCCCAGTCACCTGCTGGAAGGTAGGAGATGCTATTTTATCTCACTAACCTGGGTGCCACGTCTCCCTCCTTCAGGACACCCATCTCCCCATCCATTTATATGTCTGTCCATCCACGCACCCACTCATCTGTCCATCCCTCTATTTACCCATCCACCCAATATTTATGGAGCACCTACTGTGCACCCACATTGTTCTCCACACAGGGCAGTCATCCCCTGCTCCAGAATTCAGGGTATCAGAGAAAGATCTGGGCTGGGGTAATACAGGTGAGGATGAGGCCTCCGTGGCCCCTTGGGCCAAGGCCTTGGGAAGTTGAGGCCCCTTCTCTCCCTCCTGCTCCCAGTCTCCTCTACCACTGTCTGTTTCAGATTCTATCTCCCTGTCTCAGAGTACAGACCAGACCCTTCTCCAACCCCACCCCCAGACCCCAAAGCCACCATGTACTCTCTTTCCTCTCGCCCTCATTTGTCCACTCCAGCCACATGAGCCTCTATGTTTTTCCTCCAACATACCAGCTCATTCCCACCTCAGGGTCTTTGCACATGCTTTCCTCCATGCCTGGAAAACCCTTAAGGTCTTTACCTGGCATTTATCTTGTTTTTTCTTGGCTTTCTTATTATCTCCAGAGTATAAAGACTTAAGAGATAGTCTGTAGTTCCTTTGGTATCCTGCCTGCCTATCTCTGTCTTCATTTGCCCACTGTGAAATGGGCAAATGGGAATGGTATTCACAAGTAAGACTTTATAGAGGGGGTTGCAGGTAGGGATTAAGCCCTTAGAACTGTGCCTGGCACAGAGTAAGTGCTCAACTAACATTTCCTTAAAAATAGTCCAGGAGTGGGACCCCTGGGTGGCTCTGTCGGTTAAGCTCCCAACTTCTGCGCAGGTCATGATGTCACAGCTTGTGAGTTCACGCCCTGTGTCAGGCTCTGTGCTGACAGCTCAGAGCCTGGAGCCTGCTTCAGATTCTGTGTCTCCTCACTCTGCCCCTCCCCCACCCGTGCTCTGTCTCTGTCTCTCTCTTAAAAATAAACATAAAAAAATTATTTTTAAATAGTCTAAATGTCCTGAGCTGATGAAGGATAAACAATATGTGGTCCGTCTGTACAGTGGAATACTACTCAGCCGTAAAAAGGAACGAAGCCCTGGCACATGCCACGTCGTGGATGAACGTGGAAAACATCGTGCTCAGTGAAAGAAGTCAGACACAAAGGCCACTTGTTGTATGATCTCATTTATGTGAAATGTCCCGAACAGACAAATCCATGGACACAAAGCAGATTATCGGTTGTTTAGGATCTGGGGAAAGGGAGTGGGAGGTGACTGATAATAGGACAGGGTTTCTGTTTGGGGGTAGTGAAAGTGTTCGGGAACTAGATAGAGGCGGTGGTGTCACAACACTGTATTAAATGCTTTATTTTATTTTTTATTTTTGCTTATTTTTATTTTTAAATGATCTTTACACGCAGTGTGAAACACGAACTTACCACCCGGAGGTCATCAGTCGCCAAAGTGTTCACTCTAAAATGATTAATCAGGAAAACAATTTGACAATAAAATATTATGGAGAAAAAAAATAAAATACAATACAATAAAATAAAATGATTAATCATGGGGCCCCTGGGGGCTCAGTCAGTTGAGCATCTGACTTCGGCTCAGGGCATGATCTCGTGGTTTGTGAGTTCCAGCCCCGCATCAGGCTCATTGCTGTCAGTCCAGGGCCTGCTTAGGATTCCATGGCCCCCTCTCTTTGCCCCTCCCCCACTTCTCTCTCCCTCTCTGTCTCTGTCTCTCTCTCTCCTGTCTCAAAAGTAAACATTGGAGCGCCTAGGGGGCTCAGTCGGTTAAGCGTCCGGCTTCGGCTCAGGTCATGATCTCACGGTTCGTGGGTGCAAGCCCCACTTGGGCTCTGTGCTGACAGCTCAGAGCCTGGAGTCTGCTTCGACTTCTGTGTGTGTCTCTCTCTCTCTGACCCTCCCCTGCCCACGCTGTCTCTCACTGTCTCTCAAAAATAAATAAAAAACATTAAAAAAAATTCTGTGTTAGTGAATCTTATCTCAGTAATAAATTTTTTTTAAAGAATCAATCCAGACTCCCTACTCTCTCTCTTTAACAGACATGTTTTTTAATGTTTTTATTTTTGAGAGACCGAGAGAGACAGCGTGAGGAAGGGAGGGTCAGAGAGAGAGGGAGGCACAGAATCCAAAGCAAGCTCCGTGCTCTGAGCTAGCGGTTAGCACAGAGCCCGACGCGAGGCTCAAACCCATGAACTCTGAGATCATGACCTGAGCTGAAGCCAGAAGCTGGAAACCAGACACTTAACCGACTGAACCATCCAGGCGCCTCAGTAATAATTTTCAAAAGAATATTTGGGAAAAGCTAAGGGAATCTGAATAAAATGTACACTTCACTTTACAACGATCACCTTACTGCGTCTTCAGGATGCCCAGCGTGCACCTGCCCCTGAGCCTTTGCATCTGCTGTTCCATCTAGCTGGAGGCTCCAGGTAGCTTAGAAGCTGGATCAGACCCGGGGTCTGAGCTGCAGTCTCACCATTTGCTCCCCGCCCCCCACCTCCTCCAATCACAGGAAAGGTCAACGGTGCTTGGTGGTTTGGGATGAGGTTGAGGCCATTCCCAGGCCTTGGAGGGTCAGTCTGCACTCCCTGGGGGGAGGGGATGAGGACCTGCAAGCCCATGGGGTCCCGCAGCAGGTGGGCGGGAGAGGCCACGGATTCGGATTCCATCCCGCCAGGAACCCTCTCCTGTTTCCAGCTGCCTCACGAACACAAACAGCAAGAACCATCTTTTAAATTTTTAAGGAAAATTGCTGAGTACAGAGGATCTCCCTGGACAGCACAGCTGTGCCCCCAGGCTCCCTCGCCAGGAACTGAGTTTTCTGGGGTTTGTGGAAAAGGCAGCCTTTCCAGAAGGTTCTGAGGAATCCATGTCGAGTCTCTCCATAGCGACAAGGAGAGTGGGAAGGAGGGAGGGAGGCCACCTCACCGTCATCCACATGCACTTGGGGATCTGAGGACACCACTGCCCCCCAGCCCTGCTTGCCAGGAGTGCTGGACATGCCAGCACGTGGAGGGACAGGCCCCGGGGGTGCCCTACAGGGACAGTTTTCAAAGGGAAGGGAAGGAGGGAGGGGAAGACGCAGGAGGACGCATGGAGTATTTTTAGGCGCTGAATGCAGCCCTGAAATATTTCCATGGCCACTCCCGAGGGTGAGCAGGGTGACTATTTCGGTGCCTGGTTCCAATGGAGGCGGGATGGACAAGGGTGAGTCACCACTGGGTGTCTGGACCCAGACTGGGAGGGGGCTCTTAGGGCAGGACCAGGGGCCTTCAAGGTGACCACTCACCAGCCCGGGCCAGGAGGTCATGCTGGCCTCTGGGGCAAGGACAGTGGCCTAGCCGAGCCAGGCGTGTGGCACCATGGCCAGGGTCCTCCCAGACCCTGAGCTGCTCAGGCTGAGCCCGAGGCTCAGAGAGATGGAGGGGGTGCTGGGAGGAGTTTCAGATGCTCGACAGGTGATGGGTGAAGAGCGAAGCTCCGCTCTGAGATACTTGCAAGTATGTATGGAGTGCTTGCTGTATACCTAGCCTCCTTCCCCTTGTGACCCTCTTAACAACCCCTGGGAGGCAGAAGCCACTCTCACCCCCTCTGACCAGCAAGGAAACGGAGGCGCGATGGGGTGAAACTTGCCAGGCACTTTGTATGTTCGAACCCAGTCTATCAGCTGAGGCTACAGTCAGGGAAGTAAGTTTTAAAATTTTTTTAGTGTTTTATTTATTTTTTGAGAGAGAGAGAGAGAGAGAGAGAGAGAGAGGGGGGGGGGCAGTGTGAGCAGGGGGGGGTCAGAGAGAGAGGGAGATACAGAATCTGAAGACAGGCTCCAGGCTCTGAGTCAGCTGTCAGCACAGAGCCCGATGCGGGGCTCGAACTCACAAACTGTGAGATCATGACCTGAGCTGAAGCCGGACGCTTAACCAACTGAGCCACCCAGGCGCCCCGGGGAATGAGTTTTAAAGCAGGTGCCAAGCCCCCTTCCCCCCACCCCAATGACTCCTGTTTCCTGATTCTATATCTGACCCAACTAAGCTAAGAGAAGGGAAATGGATCCTTCAAGTTCAAGGAGGCAACAGAAGGAGATCTAAGGAGCCTCTGGAGCCGTGTGACCTGGGGCAGGTGGCTTGCCCTCTCTGTGCCTGAGTGTGGGACCTACCTGGCATGTTAGGCTTTTTTTAGGATAATGGATTGGGTCTGATGACTCCTTGTTTTGTTTCTTAATGCTTTTTCAAAAAAATACTTATTTTGAGAGAGAGAGAGAGAGGGCCAGCACACACACACAAGCACATGAGCTATGAGCTGTGTGGTGGGGGGGGGGGAGGGGAGAGAGACAGAGAATCCCAAGCAGGTTCCACACTGTCAGTGCAGAGCCTGACGAGGGGCTCAAACTCAAGCACTGTGAGAGATCATGACCTGAGCCTAAATCAAGAATTGCGCATTTAACTGACTAAGCCACCCAGGACCCAGGTCCGGTAACTCCCGACCTCCTCTCTGCTCAGCCACGGCAAGCCGCACAAGCTTGGGGGGGCTTTTCACTTGCGGTTCCCTCCACCTGTTCCCTACCCTCTTCCCACGGACAGTGGCTTCCTGACCTTCAGGAGCTGGTTTGCTCGTGCCTGCCTCCGTGAGGCCACCCCTCCCAGCCTGGTAATCTCCGATCCCAGCATCCTGGGGCTCCTGTGGAAAGATGAACCCTCCTTCCTGGGCCCTCATGGCACCCCTGCCCCTTCTCCTGCCACCTTGGCGACCTTAGCCGCGGGCTGAGCCCCTAGCGCCACCTCCTCCTAGTGTCCTGGCTTCCACACTTGTCTCAGTCCGTTCCAGAACCTTCTGTGCTTCCCATCTTGCTCAGGGCCTGCACCTGCCTCACTTCCGACCCACTCCCTCTGTTCTTGCCACCACTCAGTGCAGGGCCTTTGCACCGGCACAGGCCTTCCCCCTGATCTGAAATGCTCTTCCTCTCAATGGCTGGCTCCCTTGGCTTCCTTCTCAAACCCTGCTCTTGACTGTCACCCTCTGGCCTGCCCTGACCACCTCTCTCTCCCACTCTTGCTTTTTCTCCATGCATTGGGCATGTTCGCTGCTAGCTCATCCTGTGGAAGGTAAGGGCCACCGGGCCAGGGCTCTGCCTCATCCGTGCTGAGCACCCAGCACCCAGGATGGGGTTGTGGCCCCGGTTCCTCTCCCTCCAGGCCAGCCCTGTGCTCCCCTGAGACAGGCAGCTTCTCCCAGAGGCTGAGTGGACATCAGCTCCTCCTACACCCCTCACTGAGCTGCTGGAGACACACCCACTGCTGACACCAGGACAGGCTGGGCCCTAGGGTCCAGATGGATGGCTGGGGAGGGGGAGACATGTGTCATCACGTCCCCGTGGACTCAGGGGGCACAGGACAGGGTTCCCCAGGGAGCTGCTCTTGAAGCAGCAGGTGAGGCCCCGCTGAGGCGGGATCGGGGAGGTGGGTGCAGGCGGGGACAGCGCAGGAAGCGAGAGAGATACCCCCTTCCCTCGGCCCGCTGCCACTGTGTGGGCCTCATGGTCCAGGTTGCCAGCACGGCCATGACCCCCCAGATGGGCTCCTGGCCCCAAGTCAGGCAAGCAGGGGCCAGGGCCGTCAAGGCTGGCCTTGCAGAGCTTGGGCCCTACGCTGAGTCACACCTCGGCACAGATGGGAACTGGAACAAAGTCCAGGGGTAGGAGGTCCTTGGTTCTTGGGAACCGGGAACAGCCTACGTCGAAGACGTCCAACGTGCCCAAAGTCACGCACCCGTCAGCTGATGAGGGCTCAGATCCCAGCCAACAACGCCCAGATGGGCGGAAAAATCGAAGCCCAGTGTTTAAGACCTGGACGGGCTCTTTTGGTTTCTCTTCTTGTTGAGGGGGCTGAGGCTGGCTTCTCGAAACCAACCAGGAAGAAGACTGAAAAATGGGGCTGCCCCGACAGCCAGCTCAGAAAGACAGAACCTTCCGGAACCCACCACACCAAAGCGGACTGGGCTGATGAGGCAGCTCACGTCACGGGAGGGCGAGGAGGGGACTTGGGCTGCCAGCCCGGGCTGCCTGGCTGGAAAGGTCAGGGCTGGCTGGCATGTCTGGAGACACACGCGGGAAGCCGCGATTACGCAGGCTGGCTCTGACTTTGGTGCCGGCGCTAAGCCCCAGCGCAGAACTGTGGAGTGGGGAGAGGGGGAGAGCGAGGGCCCAAGACCCTGAACTGCGAAAGGCGGTCTCGTTCTTGGGACAGAGCTGGGTTAGGGAGGAAAACCCCAAACCACCAGAAGCAGGAAGGGGCGGGGACTCCAAAGGGCTTCCCATTCGCAGCCCTGCTAGGCACCTGACCCTGGCTTTCATCAGAGCCTCACCAGCCTGGGGCTCCAGAGGCTTTTATAGGCCTGGGAGTCCAGGGCCATGGGGGAGGGGAGCTGGGAACCGGGCTGTCTCCCTTCCTTCCCATAGGGCAGGGCCTTCTTGCTCCCCCTCCTGGTCTCACCCCCCAGGGATATGATCTCTGTGGGGCTGGGGCTTACCAGCCGCCCCCAGGTCCCACTCTTGCCTCCATGCCCTGCCCCCATCCATGCCAGAGCATGGCTTTGACACCAGACACTTTCTCAGGCTGCAGCAGGTCCCTCGAAGGGTGCCCGAGGGAAAAGCATGGCGGGGTGGGGGCAGGGCAGGAGCACAGTCCTGAGACAGAGCTGAGGAGCCTTACCGGTGGCTACCTGCGGGGCCATGTGGCCAACACCTGGCAGCTCCAACAGGTGGCATTCCCTTTTGGGCAACACCTTGGACTCTGATCACCCCTCAGAACAGGTCTCAGCACAGTGACAGTTAGAACCTGCTCCCGCGGCGAGCGGCTGGTGGCCCGGCCTGCCCCCCAGCAGGCTGCCTGCAGTTCCCCGCACTTGCAACAACCAGGAAAAGCAGTCCGCTGACAATACCACAGAAAGAATCATGTTACAGAAGTGCTGGCTCAACATCCCGGGCAGATCGAGGCTGTGCCCCAACCTGGGAGAGGAGGGAAGAGCCTCACGAAAAGGTTCCTCGAACATTCCTGGGCGTAGCGGCTTCTTGCAGCTTCTCTAGCTGGACCTGGCGTGAATGGTGCCTACAAAGCAGGGGCGGAGGGCGGGACTCGGGTGGCAAGGAAGGGCTGCATAGGCATCGGTATGGCTTCCGTCCCCCACCCTTCCCTGCATCACCTCGCCCTAGCCGGGGGCCCCGGGACTACAGGCAGACCTGGTGCTGGAGGGCCAGTCCCGCGGCCCAGACAACAGCCGCCTCTCTCTTGAAAGGACATCATGGGACACGGAACCAGTGTCCTATTGAAATACTTCCCCTTGGCGAGACAGGCAGCAACCCTCGAAAGGAAACTTCTCTCACGGGGCTGTGATTTCCTGAGGATACCACACTCTGGATGTGCCCAGTGGCTCGAAAGGAATTAGGAATTTGCAGTTGGTGGTTGTATTTGTTTTTATTTTTGTAACACAAACGGGGAGAGAGGAGGCAAAGGGGCAGGGCCCAGCAACGCCCCAGGAACAGCTTCTGTGGCCTACGTTCCTCCGTATTTGTTTTCAAAAGGCAGTTCTGAGGTCCGGGTTTCAGGAACTCCCGAGGCTGTCCATGTCAGTGCAAACAGCTTAAAATAAAAACCTCCGGTCTGTTCACCACAGGAGGATCCGACTCAAAATGCAAAACAAGCTTGTTTGGAAAGCGCCAGCCCTCTAAGCAAGAGCGAGGGCTTTAAAGACATATTAAAACAGAATCTTCCAGGAATCAAGTTGGCTGCGGCTTCACAAAACCCAAAACACCAATAACATATCCAACTGTAGAACTGCCGGCTTTAAAAAATAAAAGGGGCGGGGGTGGGGGGCTTACGCAAAAAGGATCACAGAACGACAGGCGGGGAGGGAAGGGGGTTCTTCCCCACCACCTGCCTCTTCTTTTTGTTCTGGACACACGCGTGAGTCCGGAGCAGCAGCACGGCCTCCGGGAGCGGTGGCAGATGCTCAGTGGCAGCTCAAGTCTCTGGGGGACCAGGGGACGCTCACTGTTTGGCCGCCTGTCTGCCCGGCTTCTTTTCTGGCTGACCTCTGCCTGTGCCTGGGATGCCACCTCGGCCCCGGCCACCAAACACACCTGTGAAAACAGAAGGGGCGTGGGGCTGCAGTAGAGCCAGGTCTGGAAGTCCAGCTAAGAACGCGGGGCAGGGGCGCCTGGGGGGCTCAGTCGGTTAAGCGTTTGACTTTGGCTCAGGTCATGATCTCACGGTTTGTGGGTTCGAGCCCCGTGTCGGACTCTGCACTGTCACCTAGCTCAGACCTGGAGCCTGCTTCGGATTCTGTGTCTCCCTCTCTCTCTGACCCTTCCCTGCTCGTGCTGTCTCTCTCTCAAAAAATAAAATAAAACATTAAAACTTTTTTTTTAATTAGAAAAAAACAACATGGGATAGTGCTCCAGAAGGTTCTCAGTGTTGACAAGGTACAAGGGACAGCAGGGAGGACAGAGGTCAGCTCCCAGTCACACCAGGGCTTGGGGCAGGCTTCCTGGGAAAGGGCCTGGGGCCAGTCATCAAGAGGACAAAGCCAGATGGCTTCCAGGAGGAGGGGAGCAAGAGCCAGAATAGGGACAGGACTTGGCCTGAGGGCGGTGGGGGGGGGCATAGGCCCCCAGCTCTGAGGACCCAGGCTTCCCTTTCTCCAGCACCGCCCACACCCACCGGCCTGAGAAACAACTGGGAGGTTCTGTGTGTCCAGCCTGGGGGCGGGGAAACGGGAGCTCCCTGCCCTCTGACGGCCAGTGACGGGCTGTGTTGCGTTGGAGCCTGGGGTCGGAGCTGTACAGGAGGTCGAGTAGTCAGGGATAGAACACAGACCCACCTGGGGAGATCCCGGAAGGACCAGGGCAGCATGGGGACACAGCAAGGTGCCCACGGTCCCCCTTCCATCACAAACGTGCAGCAAGCCCTCTAGAGATTGAAGCCAATACGTGCAGAGGCTGCCTCTCCTCACCTCTCATGGGCAAGCCCAGCTCGGCCACGCAGGGTGAGATTTCCACCTGCCGCTGAGGCTCCGTGGAGAGCGGCCTAAGCGATCACTCCTCCCTCCATCCCTGCTCCTCTGGGCAGCTCACTCAACAGTGGTGGTCCCCAGCATGAAGGGCTGGCCCTCAGGTGTGGAAAAGGCCCTGCTCACCCCCAGGCCTCGGCACCCCTCCACTTGGAATGCCCTCTCCACCTCCTTGCTCTGGCTCACTCCTGACCATCACTAAAGAGGCTCCGGGCTGACTCTATCCTTCCTGGTCCTGCCTGTGAACCCCTGGGGCAGGTGGGCGGGAGTGGGGAGGAGGGGGACCTAGGCCTGGCACACAGAAGGCCCCTACAGATGGAAGAGGCAAAGCCAGGGCCCTCCAAGAGGAGGACTGAGCAGGGGGAGGGCCTGCAGATGGTGTCTGGGCTCAGGCCCCAGCTGACTGCACAACAAATTGAATTTTAAGCAAGATTTATAACCCTGGGGTTGGGGGTGGGGTGAGGGGAGTCCATCAAAAAGGCACGAACTCGGCCTCGTATAATGGAGTGACCGCGGGGAGGAATCTTGTGCCAGGCCCTGAGGTGGGAGCCTCACCAGTGGCCTGGAGAGGCAGGGGCCCCCCAGACTCCCTGCAGAGGGGAAGCTGAAACCTGGGAGGTGCCTCACCATGCCCGGAGCACCTGCCAGGACACACAGGCGGGCATCGGGCGAGGGCTCATGTCCCAGGTCCGCACAGGCCCCGCGTCAGCCTGCTGGGCTGGACCCAGAGTTCAGGGAGCACCGATGACTGATACGGGGCAGAAGGGCCCAGGTGGGGGGCGCGGGGTCAGCACCGCCCACGGGGACCACACGATGCTCCCTGGGCCAGGGCGGTGGGGCCGCCGCACCAGGAGAGCCCTGTGAGTCATCACCCCCGGCCCTACACAGGGGCTCAGAGCCAGGACCGTGGCACCATGACGGCACCACCCAAGAATGTCAACACTGGGACGGGACGGCTGCCACGTGCTGCAGCCACCCTCCGGCGGCAAGGCCAGGCAGACCCCGCGGCCTAGCCAGCTGCAGGTGTCGGGGGCAGTGAGGGGAGAGAAAGGCCTACCTCGCCCGGCGCCCCCCATGCCTCGGCCCTTCTGCTGCTTCTGCTGCTGCAGGCCGCCGCGGCCCCGGCCCTTGGCCACCACCTCCTCCTTGACCATGTCGATGATCTCGTCAGGTATGCGCAGGTACTTGATGGTGCTGCCGCGGATGTAGCACTCGGGCATCCGCCAGAACTTGTCCCCGTCCTGTGCGACAGAAGGGGGAGCCTCAGATCTGGGGGGCCTGAGGGGAGTCCCTGCAGAGGGGGTGTGGATGGCCAAGGCATGTCTGTCCCTCACGTCCCCATTCCCGCCTGGGCCACAGTCCTAGCCTGCCTGCACCCACAACCACCCCTGCGCGGTTCCCAGTCCTGGACTTGACCTGGGGCTGGGGAGCTGTCTTCCAGTGGCATCTCTCCAGACTCTTGGTCCCCCTTTTTGCAGGAGGCGTCAGGCAATCACACGAGATAGCTTCCTCATTTCTGACCTGTCCTCCAGAGTGGGACAGGGTTTGTTTCCTGCAGCCTAAAGCCCAGAGAAGGCCGTGCCCTATGCACCAGGCATGGCCACAGCCCGGCCATAGACCAGCTCCTCTACCCTCTGGCCCCCAGCCTTCTAGAACCCACCTTCCAGAACCCCCTCCTCGTGCCCTGACTCCCTCATTCATCTACGTATCTCAGGACAAGCTCTGAGCTGGGTGTGGGACTCTGTGATCGGTGAAGAGGGCAGGAGGGGGTGGCAAGGCTGGCCAGAGCAGCAACCAACGATGCCAGTCTTCAGGGGAGCTAATTAAGGCTGGAGAGATTAGGAGGCTTGCAGAGTCACAGACTCCGGAGCAGTGCCAACCCTGCAGGTCCTAGGACGTCAACTGGCTCCCCCTGACCCCACCGCCACCCCCATGTACCCTGTGACCAGCACACGGCCTTGCTCCATACCCCCTCCTTCTGCCCTTGGGCGGGAGCCCGGGGCCTCTTCCTTCAGATTAGTTCTCCAGCCCCACCCCTGGCACCCTGAGCCAGAATTCTTGGCGGCCCTCTCCTCTACGCACATCCCTAGAAATCAGACCAAGACACTTCCCTGCTTAGAACCCAATCAGGGCCCCCTTGGCCCGAGGACAAGGTTCAAACTCCTCAGTGTGGCTCCCGAGGGCCTGAGATCCAGCCTCACCCTGGCTGCCCTCTCTCAGCTCTCAATGACCATGCCTTCCAGATGGAAAGTTCTGGAACACACAGTGGGCTTCTTGCCTGCAGCACTTTGCACATGTTGTTCCTGCTTTTCCATGTCTGGCTAACTCTGACCCCCGACAGGCCTTTCCCAGCCTCCTTGAACCCCCCAATCCTCCTCCTCGGTAGTGCCTGGGCCGGGCCGGTCTGGTCCAGCTGAGGCACCCAACAGGACAAACAGAAAATGAAGGGCCAAAAGAAATGTCTGAAGGCCGACTCTTCCCAGGAATGTGCACAAGCCCCCAACCTGCCCAGCAACCCCACGAGGTCTCAGGAAAGGTAGGCCGGGGGCCAAGTCCACAGGGGTGCAAAGTACAGCCTGACAGAAACAGACTGACTCCGTGGTGGCCCAGGGCACTCCCGCCAGGGACCACAGCGTACTCCTCATCCCATGGTCAGCGCCGAGCGGCCTGAGCTAACTACCCCCAACCCAACCAACCCCAGCTTTCCAGTGCATTCTCGGCCCCTAGGGGGTCTGTGTCCTGCCCACACTGCCTGCTGCCCAAGGGAGCTGCTGCTGCCACATGCTTACAGCTGGGGGTGCCAGACAGCCCAGGGGACACTGAACCTCAGCAGCCTCTCCTTACAGCCATCAGGGCAGAGAGGGGGGCTGCCCAGGAGGAGCCCTGTGTCCAATCTCCGCTGGCTACGGAGGGCGAGGCTGATGTTGCCCTGAGAACCGGCAGTTGCTTCCAAGCCCCAGCTGTGGACACCGCCCTCCTGGCCACGCGCTGGGCTGTGCACCATGGCAGTGTCTGCCACAGCCACACCAGACCCGCCCAGACACCTGCTGCCGGAGGAGCGACATGGAAACCCAGAGAAAGTTTCAGTGCCCCATCACAAGAAGTAGGGGACAGAGCCGCACAGGTGAGGGGAGACGGTCACACGTACCAGTACCAGTCTGCCTCCTGGGGTATGAGTTGTCCAGGGGGGTGGCCCGGGGGCGAGACGGGCTGTCTAGTGCTCTGCTGTTCTCTGGGATCAAATCTCAGGGCCGCGCTAGCCCAAGGGCTCATGAGAGCCCCATTCTGGTCAGGCCCCCCTGCACCTTCCGCCCCCGGAACAGAGGGGGCTGTGCCACAAGGGGGATAGGGACTGGAATCCAGGCAGAAGAAAAGCGCCAGCAGACGCCAACCGTCAGCAGTAGGGAGCCCTGCGTTCCCCGCTGTCATCACCCTCATTGTTCTGTGGGTCATCCTGAGGGCTGGGAAGCCCCGTGACCCCAGACCCCCAGTCCTGGCCCACCCAGGGGTCCTCCTGGCCCTGTACTTCCTGGTTTGAGGCCTTGGGAGGTAAACAAGTTTCCTAGTCCACAGGGCCACAGGGCTGCCCTCGCCCCCTGGTGGCCTGGATATCCCATGGTCACACCACCCTGGCCCTCTTGGCAAGTGAGGTCTGCAGCCAGGACTGAAGGTAGCAGAGTCTGACAAGGAAGGTCAGGCTTGCCTTGGAGGCCACCCCCTACCTGTCTACTAGGGATTCTTAGCCGGAAGTGCTCCCCAGGCCTAAGTTCTTCTTGTTTAGGATTGGCACCAGGGGTGGGGGGATGGGGCAGCAGCCTCAAAGGTGCAAAGTCTGGGGCACTAGGTGAACTTGAAGGCCCGTCCATCTGCCTTCCCCCACCCATGCCGGGACCAGGCCCCACCCTTCCTAAGGCAGACTTCTTCCATACCCCCCCCCCCACCCCCGTATCATGACCTGGAGACCTGGCTGATGTCATCCCACAAGGGCAGGGAGGGGCCTTCACTCCCCGGAGGGCGCTGAGGCTCTACCAGCCCCAGTCTAGGCCTATACCAGCCTGGCCTTACCCGACCAGCTGTGCCAGAGGGCCCCCAGGCAGTGGGCACAGACTCGGGGCACAAGGGCACTCACCCTGGATGTGCAGATCACCTCCCGAAGGTTTATATTCATCCAGTTATCACAGCTCACCAGGTGCCCGTTGTAGGTCTCTCCATTTTTGAGTTCCACCAACTGGGGAGACATGGCCCCAAGTCAGCCATGGGCCCCAGCGGATGTGCAGCCCACTTCTCAGAGCCACGCGACTGCGGCCCGGGCCTCATTCTGACATGTCCTGTGCACCTCCCGGGGCCCAGTGGCCACAGCACATGGTGCCTGGTACAGCCCACCCCCGCCCTCAGTGGCCCATCTTACAGGGACATGTTTTGCATCCTCTATTTGCTGGGCCGTGTAGACTTCGAGGATGAAACCAATTTTTTTGTGCAAAGCAAACAAAAAAGCAAAAAACAAAATGCACAGCACATCATTCTGAAAATAGGCTGACATTTAGAAAAGAATCAATTCAAAAAAAAAAAAAAAAAAAAGGGAATCAGGTCAGGCGTCTGCCCAGGAGAAAGAAACAGAGACAAATGACAAACACCCACACAAGAATGTGTTCACAAAGGTCACTGTGGCCAAAACAGTCACAAACAGACAAAAAGTAGAAACCAGGTGCGTGTCTGTCACCAGCAGACAAACGGGTAAAAAAATGTGGTACGTCCATACAAAAGAGTATCACATTGCCATAAGGGACAAAACCCTGATACACGTTAAAATGTGGACGGACCTCAAAAAATACCCTGCAGAGTGGAAAAAGCCAAACACAAAAGGCCACACAGTGTAAGATGTGATCCCATTGATAGGAAGCGTCCAGAACAGGCAGATCCAGGGACAGAAGGCAGGTTAGCAGTTGCCAGGTGGTAGGGGAGGAGAGTCGCTAACAGGGATGGGGTTTCCTTCAGGGGTGATGAAATTGTTCTAGAACTACACAGAGGTGGTTGTTTACAACATTGTGAATGTACTAAATGCCCCTGACTTGGACATGTTAAAAGGCTGAATTATAGGGGCATCGGCTGGCTTAGTCAGGAGAGCGTGAGACTCTTCATCTCGGGGTTGTGAGTTTGAGTCCCATGTTGAGTATACAGATTGCTTAAATAAATGAATAAATAAGAACTTAAAAAAAAAAAAAGGTCCAGGGGTGGCTCAGTCAATTAAGTGGCCGATTTTGGCTCTAGTCATGACCTCACAGACCCTGCATCAGGCTCGCTGCCGTCAGCCTATGAGTGCAGAGCCTGCTTTGGATCCCATCTCCCTCTCTCTCTCTGCCCCTTACTTGCTCGCTTGTGCATCCACACTCTCTCTCAGAAGTAAATAAACATTAAAAAAAAAAAGATTGAACTCTGTGGTATGTGACTTTGTTTCAGTAAAAAAAAGAAAAAGAGGGGCGCCTGGGTGACTCAGTCGGTTAAGCTTCTGGTTTTGGCTCAGGTCACAATCTCTCAGTCATGAGTCTGAGCCCCGTGTCGAGCTCTGTGCTGACCGCTCAGAGCCTGGAGCCTGCTTCGGACTCTGTGTCTCCCTCTCTCTCTGGCCTTCACCCACTCACACTCTGTTTCTCTCTCCCAAAATAATAAATAAACACTGAAAAACAATTTAAAAAGAGAAAAAGAACAGAATATATTGATGTATGCCACACACTGTATGATTACAGGCAAAAGTCACTTAGGGGAAAAAACACGTGTTTGTGGTCCCATCTATGTTTTGAAAAATCACATTCAAAAAATAAAATAAAAAAATCACATTCATGTTTATACACATACGTTAAAAATCTGGATGCGCAGGGCACCTAGCTGGCTCAGCAGGTGCAGCATGTGACTCTTGACCTTGGATTTGTAAGTTTGTGCCCCATGTTGGGCATGGAGCCCACTTAAAAAAAAAGTCTGGATGTGCATATATCAAAGATATAGTTAATTTGCTGAGAAGGTTAATGAAAAGGAGCTTCTGTTTTTTGGGTTTTTTTTTTTAATGTTTATTTAGTTTTGAAGGAGAAACAGAGCATGAGCAGGGGAGGGGCAAAGAGAGAGGGATACCTAACAATCTGAGGCAGGCTCCAGGCTCTGAGCTGTCAGCACAGAGCCTGATGCAGGGCTTGAACTCACGGACCTGAGCTGAAGCCAGATGACTAACCGACTGAGCCACCACAGGTGCCCCTGGAACTTCTACTTTCTATGTATCTCTAGTGTTTGACATTTTTAAAAAAGGTTTACTTATTTTGAGAAAGAGAGAGTGTGCGAGCGAGCAAGTATGTGTGTGTATAAGCATGAGAAGAGGAGGAGCAGAAAGAGAGGGAGAGAATTCCACGCTCAGCGCAGAGCCCAACCTAGGACCTGATCCCACAAAACCTGAGCTCATGACCTGAGCTGAAATCAAGAATCAGACACTTAAACCCACTGAGCCACCCATGTGCCGTATAGTGTTCGACACTTTTTTTTCTTAAATGTATGTTTATTTTTGAAAGCGAGCGAGCGAGAATCCTGAGCAGGCTCTGCATTGTCAGCGCAGAGCCCGACACAGGGCTCGATCCCACAACTGTGAGATCATGACCTGAGTTGAAATCAAGAGTCAGACGCTTAACTGCCTGAACCACCCAGGGGCCCCGGTGTCCGACATTTTCAATACGCACGTATTACTTTTACAAGCAGCAGAACTAACACAGGTCCTGACACGTGCAGGAGGAGAGAAGGGGGTCAGGGGAGCAGGTCTGCCTTGCCCGTCGCCCCTGGCCGCAGGGACTCACCATGGGATGGTTCTGAGCAGTCTTCAGCAGCGACAAGGGAAGCTGTAAGGCAAACAAAGGCACATGACTTGCGTGTCTGATCTGCGCCAAGGAGCCCTGGCCTCTGGGCAGGGCTGGGACTCCAGTCTCACAAATCTGCCAGCTCATCACAGTGCTGGGGGTGGGGGTGGTGCAGGAGCAGGCACCCCTCACCCCTGCAGAACATGCATTCTCCCAACTCTGCCCAGCCCCAGGACACACACCTGCCTCCCACCTTAGTAACATCTGGAACACTTCCCCCTGCCTGGTATCAGAGGCAGCAGCCAGCGGTCTAGGGGCTGACCAGGGGCATGTCTTTATAATTCACGTTGCACACATTCACACCCTTGACAGGAAAGGGCTCAGCCCTCCACGCTTCTCAGCAACATCACAGCACACAGGTCCTTCTGCTGGTGGCATTTTTTGCCCAACCAGCGTCTCTGATATGCAGCTTTCATTTTCATCCTCAATGTGGTTACTGTCACACCCGCTTTACAGAGGGCGATACCGAGGCTTAGAGACTGAGGAACTTGCCGGGCACTAGAGAGCTAGTAAGAGATAGAGGCTGGCTTGGCGCCACGTGCGGGAAGGCAGTTCATGCTGAGCCCGCGCCTCAAAGGGCAGCCAGGCAGCTGGGAGTCAGCCTTGAGCAAAGGTGGCTACCTCTGAGCTGGGTTTTCAGAGGCAACTCCATCAGATAGGAGGAAGAAACCTTCCAGAAAAGAAATCTGTCATTACTCCAAGTGATGGCATATAAAAGATGCAATCTTTGAAAACTCACCCCCAAAAACACAGCTTTCAAGATATTAAAAACAAATCTGCTCTTTTCATCTTGGGCGCACAAACCACGACCCATACACTAGGGCCTGCCTCTTGGTCTCCAGGGGTGACCTCCGGTGGCGGGCCTTGGGTCCGCAGGCTTCACTGGACCCTGTCCCGGCAGCTCCAGAATCTGAAGTCACCCTGATCCCCAGAAGTTCCGTGTGGGGGAGACTCGGGCTCTCCGGGTGGAGGGAACTGGAGGCCAGAAACAGCCCTCAACCCCCACAGAGCGGGGGGAGTGGAAAGGCTTGAGAGGGATCCCACATCCCACAGACCCTCCCTGTGAAGAACCGCTCAGGGGAGGTCCAGCGGCGGCAGGAAGCCAGGCCCAAGCCCATTTCCTGTCCTGGCTTCCAGGAGGGGCAAGAGAAGGGGCCACGTGGAGAAGGGACAGCTGCTCCGGGGTGGGTGGGCACGGGCCCCAAGACTGACAACCTGCAGCTCCTGCGCTCTCATTTGGAATTCATCTGTACGATGGTGCCCGGTGCAGAGAGCCGTGGAAAAACAGCTTCTCTTTAATTTATTTTTTAATATTTATATTTGGTAGAGTGCAAGCAGGGGAGGGTCCAAGAGGGACAGAGGATCCAAAGCAGGCTCCACACTGATCAGCTGACAGCAGCGAGCCTGACGTGGGGCTGGAACTCCTGAACCGCTGAGATCACAACCTGAGCTGAGCTCAACTGACAGAGCCACCCAGGTGCCCCACTTTTTCTTTTTTAAAGTTTATTTATTTTTGAGAGAGGGTGAGTGGGATGGCGAGCATGAGCGGGGGAGGGGCAGCCAGAGAAAGAGAATCCCAAACAGAGCAGAGCTCGAACTCATGAACTGTGAGATCATGACCTGAGCTGGAACTGAGAGCCTGACACTTTACTGAGCCACCAGGCAGCCTCTGTGCCCGCAATGGCCTTTCCCCTGTCCCAGCTACCGGCAGCACAGCCCCGGAGAACCCACGGCTTCCCTGGCTGTCATAAGCAGTGCCCTAGTCACGAAGCCGCGGAGAAGACGTCTGAGACACAGAAGGTCCCAGCACCTGCTCCCCACACTCCCCCGGCAGGTCCCAAGGCCAGGCCAGCTGCAGCCAAACTGGCCTATTGTTTCTCATGAGCCACAACCATTTGTGCCCTGTGACCTTTGCTCCAGTCCTTCCCCCAGGCTGGTGGTGGCCCACATATCACCTCTTAACGCTCTTGGCCAGGCCCTCATAATAACCTCATCTAGGGACTGAGATTTCCACCTGGGCCTCCCACTGATTGCTGCTTCCATTATAGGACAGAACCAGTCTCTAATTATCTTGTTTATTACATCGCCCTGGCTAGACTGGAAAACTCAGAGGGTGTGGACTTTGTCCAGTGCGGAGAGAGCTCGGGGCCAGGCACTTGAGAGGGACTTGGTAAATATTTGCTGAGCAAATACCCAGGAAAACACACACGCCACCCAGGGAGGCACACGGTGTGGGTGGAATACCTGCCCCACCCCACAGGTCAGGACAGGAGAGGCCCCGATGGGGAGAATCCTCATCCCAACACTGAGCTGGAGACTGAGGCTAGAGGAAGCGGAAGATCCCCGAAAACTTAAAAAAAAGACTTGGTAAGGAAGAAGTTCTCTAAGGTGCCCAGAGTGATGGCAGAGGGTAGGACGCCATTCGGGGGCGGAACACGGCCATCTGGAGTTGGAAAAGTCAAAAGCTTCAGAAAAGAGCGTCCCTTCCTCTGGGCTTTTTCAGAAGGTCTGGGGTCTGGTTCTCAGGTCTAGACCAATCTAAGGCTAGACCTGACAGGTTCCTGAGGCCCCCAATTCAGGAACTGGTCATGGATCCACCCCCCAGTCCCCCAGCTTCCAGCCCCACCATGATCACAGGGAATTGGGAGTGTGTCTGGTCGTCCCTTCTGTAACGTTCTTCAGGCTGAAAAAAAAAAAGTCTTCTTCCCCCAAGCAGTTCTAGGTTCTGGGAATGTATCAGGGATAAAAATCAAAGATCCTGCCTCCAGGGAGCTTAACAAGGGAGGAAACTTCCAGTTCTGCCCATCCCCTCAGGCCAGTTCTGCCCTCCAGCAGAGAGGAACCCACTCCTTTCTCTCCATTCCTACACCAGCCAGCAGTATTCAGTGCAAACCTCCACCAGCCCTCAGAGTGACAGGTGCTGATGGGCTAGGCGCTCTTCTAGGAGGCCTGGCTCTGAATTTCTGTGTGCTCCCATCTCCCTGTCCACACATTTTTATTTATTTCTTTTGAGAGAGAAAGCACACAAGAGGGCCAGACGGAGGGAATCCAAAGCAGGCTCCACCCTCAGCAACCGGGCTCAATCGCATGACCCTGTGATCATGACCCCAGCCAAAATCAAAAGTTGAACGCTCAACAGACTGAGCCACTCAGGCGCTCCAACACTTTTTTTTAAAGTAAGCTCTACGCCCAACGCGGGGCCTGAACTCACACCCCCAGTAACAAGAGCCGCATGCTCTACCAACAGAGTCAGCCAGGCGCACCTCCCTGTCCGTACACTGAAGGCACAGGCACTCTCTGGCCTAAATCCAGATCTTCCAGGGCCTGAGAGCAGCATGGTCCTGGAGAGGTTTCCTGCCAGGGCCTCAACTTCTTCAGTGAACTGGGAGAGTGCAGTTACTCCACTCCTAGTTCAAAATGCTCTTTCTCCTGAAACGACATCCTGTGTGATCCAGGGAGAAGGCAAATCCCGTCTCTGGTTTTGTTTGTTTGTTTTTTTTTTTGGTTTTCGTTTTTTTCCCCAGCCTGAAAACGAGAGGCAAAGAAGATCTGTGCTAACATTCTAAGAACCTTGAAGGTCTTGAATTTCTCTGAACCGGCTTAATTTGAGAAGTCAGATCGGCCCCCTGTCGCTCCACCTTTTCAACACATGAAGTTAGATTAGGTCAGATGCACCTGGAGCCACTCCCCTGTCCGAACACACTCTGCCGCATTCACCGGACCCTTTGCCGGGTCCCTCTTCCCCCTCAGGCCTCAGTTTCCCCATCTGCAGAGTGGGAAGACTGAAGCTAAGCTGACACAGTATGATTACACGTTCGTCCAATCCTGAATTCCCTGAGAGTGATGTGCTGGGTGCCCCGAGCGACCTCCCTGCCCTCTTCGGCCTCACTGTCCTCGTCTGCGGCCGGGGGTCAGAATCCAGGCCCTGGCTGCACGCTACTTCCGTGTCGCCCCTGCCTCGGCGCCCGCCCCGAGGGCACTCGGCGGCCGCGTTCCCAGCCTCCCGGAGAGACCTCGCCGCCGCGCAGCCCTCACCATGGTGTCGGCGGGGAGCGGGCTCGCCGACCACTTCCGCCGCCGCCGCCGCCACCGTCGCTCACGCTCCTGCCGGTAGCCGCCCTGCCGCGCGCCACTAAGCTGAAATGAAGTGACAGCGACGCGAGCCAGTCAGCGCGGGGCTCGAAGGAAGAGCAACCAATCCATGTGGAGTAAGGCGGGGTCGACTAGATCAGAGGGCCAAGGTTGGCTGTATTCTCGCTGGAGGAATAAGAGAAAGGGCCGTAAAGCGTCGACGTGAGTGCTGAAAAAGGGGGCGGAACCACGTGCGCCAGCGCCAGTGGCCTTGTGGGTAAAGGCGCATGCGCATGTGAAATTCTCGCTCTTCTCCTGGGCTCCGCGCTGTGGGCAAAGCCGGATATTGCCAAAATTTGCAAAGGAAGAAATTGAGGCTTCGTGGTTATTGGGTTGTGCCTGATGCCTCCCTTAGGGCTCTTATACTTCTGATTTAAATTATTGTTGTTAAAAAAATTATTGTTATTGAGCCTTGCCCTAGGCACGCCTTTTGGTAGGTTGGAATCCGGACTGTGCCCCTCTGAGGCTCAGTTTGCCCCTCTGTAAAATTGGCTTAATGCTAGTGTCTGCTCTAGGTTGCAGTGAGGATGAAATGAGTGAAGCCAGGTAAAAGCACTTAGAACAGCATCTGGCACAAACGGATACTTAGGACACGGGCGTGCAATAAATATTTATTGAGTACCTCTATGTGTTTGTTCCTGGAAACAGAGAGTAAGCAAACCAGCCAAAACTGGGCTTCCTGGTATTTAGGAGCCCATTGGGGAGACAAACGGTAAGCAAAATAAATAGGCAAATGTATTAATTCCCTTGGTGCTATAACAAATTGCCGCAAACAGGGTAGCTTAAAACAATGGGACTTGGGGCACCTGGGTGGCTCAGTCGGTTAAGCCTCCGGCTTCGCTCAGGTCATGATCTCAAGGTTCGTGGGTTGGAGCCCCGCGTCGGGCTCTGTACTGACAGCTAGCTCAGAGCCTGGAGCCAGCTTCGGATTCTGTGTCTCCCTCTCTATCTGACCCTCCCCTGCTCATGCTGTCTCCCTCTGTCTCTCAAAAATAAATAAAAACATTAAAAAATAAAAAGGACTTAATTGAGAAGTCTGAAATCAAGGTATCAGCAGGGTTGGTCCCTTCTGAATGTTCTGAGGGACAATTTGTCCCATACGTCTCTCCCAGCTTCTGGTGGTTGTCAGCAGTGCTCGCAGTACCTTGGTGAAACACCAGTCCAGAAACATCAATCTCTGTCACGGTCTGCACATGGCTTTCTTTGTGCATCTCCCTATTTCAGATCTTCCTCTTCTTTTCTTCTAAGGACACTCTCTCATTAGGCCCACCCTAAATCCAGGATATCGTCTTGAGATCCCTAATTATATTTGCAAAGACTTTATTTTAAAAAAAAGGTCCTATTTGCAGGTGTGGGGGATAGAACATTTCTTTTGAGAGGATGCAACTTAACTCATTACATCAAGTAATTACCAGTTGGGTGACCATTAAGGGTTCCTTCCTCTGCTTTGACCTTCAAGCCTGTAAGTGAGCAATAGGTGCCCTCCTCCCGTGACTCCCCTTCTCCAGGTTTTCTGAGTGTCTGCATTGGCACGGGAGTCTTTCTTACCAAGACCAGGGCGAAGTCCTTCCAGCTAAAAACACGCTATGCTTCCTGGAGCCGGCTTGGGAAGGCCTTGATGCTCACCTTCTCAATAAAAATTCCCCTGCCCCAGGCCTGCGAAACCTGAGCAGAAGAAGATGTAAACACATAGGCCTACCCACCTCCCACTAAAATCTCCCCTCTAGGGATCTGGTGAGGGAGGGAGATCTGGGTGCCAAGCTCTGCTATAAATGAACTGAGTGACTCAGGCATATTACTCCCTTCCTCCTCCTTAAAAACAGGAATAATCATCTCTAGCAACCAGGGTTACTGTGCGGATTGAAAGAATGTGGAATCCACATAAAGTGGCAAGCACTTCGTAGCCCTGAATCAAGTTGTCCTTCATGTGTTAGCTTGGGGTCCTGCCACCCCCAGGGCACATAGTGTATTTAGAGGGTGACCCCAGGAAGCCTCCACTGGAGGTGGAGACTGAGAAAGGGAGGGTAGGGTCCTTGCAGGGGGCACCAACGAGTAGTCAATACAGTAGTCCAGGAACTAGGGATTAGTCCAGCCGGAGACCTCACGGGGACAACATAAAAGCTGGTGTCTTATAGTGGACCCTAGTTGCACCTAGGGTCAGGGCATCTGGAGTATTTATTCAAGCTTTATCTATCATTGGCTTAGGCCTGGGTGCTGGTGAGGTCTGGGATGTGTGCAGGATCCCGGTAGGCGGCTAATAGCGATATGCCACTGGGTTAGAGGGATTAGAGTGACAAGCCAAGCCCTGTTTGCCAATGGTCAGGGCTGATTAATGTCAACAACAGAAACTGAGGTACGATGAACTGTCTCGGCATCACCATGGTGGTGGAAGTAGAAAAAAAACCACGGGCCGGTAGACTCCTTTCTGATTTTCCTCAATTTCTCTGTGTGCAGTTTCTCCTTTTGCCCAACTTGCAAACTCCGGTTCATCCTTGAAAACTCTGCTTTGGTGACCCCGTGTGGCAGACTGCAGTCACTGCAGTTCTTGTGAGCCCTTTCCACATAGGAATGGCTAATCAGAAGTCTCCATCCCCCTGGTCCATCATGATTGGTTAAAGGAGGAGCATGTGACCAACCAAGTTAATTAGGATCTCCCTTGGGAGGGCTACTGAGGAGGCCCTAGAGAGCCTTCCATGGAGGTTGTTAAAAGTGACATAGTGAAAGCCTAGGATTTGTTTCTCTGGATGAAGCTTTCTCTGCGTAGTGAATCCAACCTACACAAGAGCTACTGTGGGGAAAAAGAGCCATGGTGTGAGCCCCTGGATCCAGCCAGACCTGAAGTTCTGAAGTGTGACTTTCACTTAGCCCCAAATGTTGTCCTTTATTGCCTAATTCTCTTGCAATCTGGACTCGGTCCCTGGCAGTTGGCATAACTGCACTATTGTATAGTTGCTCTGTGAACATTTTAGTGGTAGCCCCCAAATCTAATCATCCCTTCTCTTATACTTTGAACTTCAATACCTGGTTTGTGTCACACTGTAATTGCTTGCATACTTAAGCCTTCTCAATTCTGACTTGTAAGCCCCTGTTTACCACTGTCAGCTTAGTTCATTCTCCCTTTTCATCAAGAACACATGACCCAGGCTCAACCAATCAGAAGGCTTCCCTGGGATGGCTCTGAAAATGCAGAATTGGAATAATGCAAGTCAGGTACAGACTTTGCCTTCTCTACTTCAGAATCTTGGCCGTGTTTACTCCTGGATCCAGCTGTACCTGATGCTACATAAACCCTCATCTTTCCTTATCCCTTGAACCAATAATGCTATTTCCCCCCAATCTACTTTAAATTGTATTTCTGGGGGCACCTGTGTGGCTTAGTCAGTTGTTTGAGATGTGGATTCTTGATTTCAGTTCAGGTCATGATCCCAGGGAGAGGCTCCAGCCCCAAGTTGGACTGTGTTGAGTGTGGAGCCTGCTTGGGATCCTCTCTCTCTCTCTCTCTCTCTCTCTCTCTTTCTTTTTCTCTCCTCTCTCTTTCCTTCTCCTCCACCTCCTCCTCTGCGCCCTCCCCAAATAAAAAGAAAATAAATATAAATTGTACTTCTTTTTTTATTTTTAACGTTTTATTTATTTTTGAGAGAGAGAGAGACAGCATGAGCAGGGGAGGGTCAGAGAGAGAGGGAGACACACAATCTGAAGACAGACTCCATGCTCTGAGCCAGTTGTCAGCACAGAGCCTGATGCAGGGCTCGAACCTACTGACTGTGAGATCATGACCTGAGCCAAAGTCAGAGGCTTAACCAACTGAGCCACCCAGGCACCCCTATAAATTGTATTTCTGACCGCAGAAATCTAAAGATTGAAGGTCAAGGTACCTATCTAATGAACAAAAACACTCTACCCTCCACTAAAAAAGGGGGGGGGTTGAGAAATTGTGAGATCCATTGTTGTCAACGTTGTGGTGAAACTGGTAGATACATATTCCCTTTCAAGTGGGAAAAACATTGGCATTGTTGGCCAATTATGTCTCAAGAGCCACAAAAGTGTCATGTCCTTCAATTCAGTAAGCCATTTCTGAAATTTTATACCAAGGAGGTCTGGCAAATGAAGGGAATCACTCTATGCCAAGGCCTCGCAGCACTGTTGCCAATTGTAGAATAAGAGAGAGAACATCAGGGTCTAACAGCAGTGGACGGGGCGCATAAACTATGGTTCACCCACTAGACAGTATTTTCCATTCATTAAAAATTATATGTAACTTCACCACCATCACCAAGGGTGGGCTGGGCTCAGTGACTCACTGTCAAAGAACAGAGTAGAGAAAGGGGAAAATAGTGACTTGATGGTAGAGACGTGGGACAGTGGGTCGAATGGCGGGCCCCTAAAGACATGTCCAAGTCCTACCTCCCGAGCCTGTGAATTTGACCGTATTTGGAAAAAGAGTCTTCTCACATTTCATTAAGAGATGGTCTGGGGTTTAGGATGGAGCCCAAACCCAATGACTGATGTCCTTCTAAAACAAAGGCAGAGGGAGATTTGAGATACAGAGAAAACAGAGGAAGAGTTTGGGGTGATGCAAACAGAAGTCAAGGAATCCCCAGGAGCTGGAGTGCCCGGAAGCTGGAAGATACAGTGAACGAACGGTCCTCCCTCAGAGTCTCTGGAGGGAAGAGGGCCCTGATCACACCTTGATTTTGTGCTTCTGGCCTCCTGAACTTCCAGAGAATAAATCTGTGTTTGTTTTTTTTTTTAAGATATTGGTCATAGAGTATAAACTTTCAGTTATATAGGATGAATACATTCTTTTTTTAATGTTTTATTTATTTTTGATATAGAGAGAGACAGAGCATGACAGGGGGAGGGGCAGAGAGAGAAGGAGACACGGAATCAGAAACAGGCTCCAGGCTCTGAGCTAGCTGTCAGCACAGAGCCTGATGCGGGGCTCGAACCCACGAACGTGAGATCTGACCTGAGCCAAAGTCGGATGCTTAACCAACTGAGCCACCCAGGTGCCCCTAAATCTGTGTTGTTTTAAACCATCAAATCTGTCCTCATTTACAGGGAGCCCACACATGACCTGCACCGGGTGATCCAGATGACAGCACTGTATAAACTGCGTGGCGGTCAGGGATCCCTGCGCTGGTGAGATGGAAGGGGCAGCTCATCCCTGCGGTCTTCCCCCGACACCCACAGACCCATGCTAATCCCAACAAGAATGTCAAGTCAACCAGACCCCGATGGGGGGCACCCCACGGGACACCGGCCCGGCTTCCTCAAGGCTGAGATCGTGAACAACAATCTTATTCTTTGTGACCACATTGTTAGCCGTGTTAATATTCTTATTTTATTTATTTTTAATGTTTTTATTTACTTTTGAGGGAGGGAGAGACAGAGAGAGACAGAGTGTGAGCTGGGGCGGGGCAGAGAGAGAGGGAGACACAGAATCCAAAGCAGGCTGCAGGCTCTGAGCTGTCAGCACAGAGCCCGATGCAGGGCTTGAACTCATGGATCATGAGATCATGACCTGAGCCGAAGTAGAATGCTTAACTGACTGAGTCACCCAGGTGCCCCTCTTATTTTATTTTTTAAAAATGTTTATTTTGAGAGAGAAGAGAGAGAGCGCAGGCACATGAGCGGGGGAGGGGCAGAGAGAGACAGAGAGAGAGAGAACCCCAAGCAGCTGTCAGCACAGAGCCCGACACTGGGCTCAATCACACAAACCATGAGGTCAGGTCATGACCTGAGCTGAACTCCAGAAATGGACATTTAACTGACCGAGCCACCCAGGCGCCCCTTGCTAATACTCTTATTTTAGATTTTTCCTTCCCTCCCGGTCCTCTCTGGGACCCCAGCACTCTGTAATCCCCATTTCACAGATGAGGACACTGAGGCTCAGAATGGGATGCGTTTGAAGTCAGGCCAATCGGCTCTCACTACCATACTTGTTCTCCTTCTCTCCCTAAGAAAACTGCATAAACAGTGGATTTTATTTCTTATTTGAGAGACAGAGCATGCCTTGGGGAGAGCGGCAGAAGGAGAGAGAAGGCAGGCTCCACGCTCGCCGCGCCGATCCCATGACCCCGGGATCATGATCTGAGCTGAAACCAAGTCTGACTCTCAACCGACGCAGCCACCCAGGGGCCCCTGCAGAGACATTTGAAACCAAACAGTTTTTTTTTTTACAAACAAAACATTCTTTTTCAACAACTCTGAGAATTTAGGTGTGGTACCTGAGTCCATTACATTGTGCCCACGTCAAGTTCTGGTTTTGATGACAATTTAGTAATCTGGACCATTTCACTGGGTCAAGCCGGGTTAAGGGACGGACCATGGACATGCTGTTTTTGCAACTTTCTGTTACGTCTTCAGCTATTTCAAAATGAGAAGTTATAAAAGCTGAGTGACCAAAGGAATTGAAAGCAGCATGCCGAAGAGGTACTTGTGCACCCACGTTCAAAGCCGCTCCATCCATGGCGGCCAAAAGGCTGAAGCAGCCCCAAGCATTCACGGATGGAAGGATGGAGAAACAAAATGCGGCATATTCACACAACGGGCTATTATCAGCCTTAAACAGGAAGGAAATCCTGACACACGCCACGGCACGGAGGAAGCCTGAGGGACACTGTGCTAACTGAAACAAGCTAGTCACAAAAAGACCAAGGCCGCGTGATTCTACTTATAGGAGGTCCCTAGAGGAGTCATAGCGACAGAAAGAATCGTGGGTGCCAGGGGCTGGGGGAGGGGAGGGAGGGGGTAGGGTTTCAGGGGGACAGAATTTCAGTTTTATGAGATAAAAGGCGTTCTGAAGATCAGTTGCATGACCCTGAGAATGTACTTTCATTTGTTTTTATTTATTTTAAAAATTTTAATGTTTTTAATTTATTTTTGAGAGACAGAGAGAGACAGCATGAGCAGGGGAGGGTCAGGGAGAGAGACAGAACCTAAGACAGGCTCCAGGCTCTGAGCTAGCTGTCAGCACAGACACCCCAAAATGAAACACCATCCCCATTAGCAATCACTCCCTCTCCCCACCCCCCAGCCCCTGGCAATGGGGATGCGGGCTCGAACCCACGAACTGTGAGATCATGACCTGAGCTGAAGCCGGTGGCTCAACCGACTGAGCCATCCAGGCGCCCCTGTTTTTATTTTTTTTAATGTTTATTTATTTATATGGGGGTCAGTGAGAGAGGGAGAGAGAGAGAATCCCAAGCAGGCTCTGCACTGTCTGCGCAGAGCCCAATGTGGGCTTTCATTTTATGAAATACTCATTAGTGCCTGTTTGCTGTAACCGAAAGAAATCAAAAGGTTTAGTGTTTGTTCCGCAGCGAGTCCTTGTAGACCCAGCTTGTGTCCTGGGCGGCAGGAGCGGAAGTGGCAGGCTCCTCCTCCGAGAGCCACACTCAGGATGGCAGCATCAAGCCACCAGAGCACTGGCCTGTGGCTGTGAGCACCTGGGTTTATTTCGATGGATGGGTTGGTTGGTTGGTTGGTTGGGTCATTCATTCCGTGAGCCGGAGGTGTCCTAAGGCGTGGGGGTGGCTCAGTCGATGAAGCATTCGCCTTCACCTCAAGTCACAATCTCCCGGTTTATGGGTTCGAGCCCCGTGTCGGGCTCTGCGCTGACAGTGTGAAGCCTGCTTGGGATTCTCTAGCTCCTTCTCTCTGGTCCCCTCCCCTGCTTGTGCACGTGATCTTTGTCTCTATTTTTCTCTCTCTCAAAAAATAAACAAATAAAAAAACAAAGCAAGATGTGTCCTAAGGTATCAGAAAAGCTTAACACGATTATTTTGGGGAGTCTGGGAATGCTAAGAAAATTTCCATATGCATTCATGGTAATTACTTCCTTGCCATTTCTGCTTACTAAAGGTTTCACAAAAATGCTCTACTTTCAGATACAGCAGAAACATGTAGTCGATGTGTGTCTAGGGTGCAAGAAGTCCTTGGGGTGTCCCCCCTCTATTCCCACTGTCACACACCACCCCATCCTGGTTCTCTCCCCAAGACACCCTAGTATCAATTTCTTGCTTTTCCTTCCTGAGATATTTTCTGCATTTGCCAACACATGTGTGTTTCTCTTTCTTTTTTGAACATTTGTTTTTCATTCCGTAACTTCTTCTACACTGGATTTTTCTCTTCTTTTTAAATATTTCATTTATTTATTTGCTTGCTTATTTCTTTTTTTAGCATTGTTATTTATTTTTGAGAGACAGAGACAGATCATGAGCTGGGGAGGGGAAGAGAGACAGAGGGACACACAGAATCGAAAGCAGGCTCCAGGCTCTGAGCTGCCAGCCCTACGCGGGGCTCGAACCCACAAACTGTGAGATCATGACCTGAGCCGGAGTCGGACGCTCAACCGACTGAGCCACCCAGGCGCCCCTGTTTGTTTTTAAAGTAAAACTCTATCCTGGACTTGGGGTTCAAACTTACCACCCAGAGATCAAGAGTTGCATGCTTTCCTGACTGAGCCAGCCAGGTGCCCCTCTGTTTTCTTTTTCTGCCTTGCCTTTCTCTTCCTGCCTGCCTTCCTTCCTCCCTCCTTCCTTCCTTCCTGGGATAAAATGCACAGAACATAAAACCACTTAAACCATTCTAAAGTGTACAGTTCATTGGTACTAAATACATTCACCATGTTGTACAACCAACACCTCTATCTAGTTCCAGAACATTTCATCCCCCCAAAATGAAACACCATCCCATTAGCAATCACTCCCTCTCCCCACTCCACAGCCCCTGGCAACGATTCATCTGCTTTAGCCTGTTCTGGGCTTTTTTTTTTTTTTTTGGCATTTCTTATTTATTCGCTTATTCATTTATTTACTTACTTAAAACAGTTTAAGTGTTATCTTATTTAGAGAGAGAGAGAGAGAAACACAGCATGAGGAGGGTAGGGGCAGAGAGAGAGGGAGACACGGAATATGAATCAGGCTCTAGGCTCTGAGCTGTCAGCACAGAGCCTGTTACGGGGCCCGAACCCATGAATGAGAACATGACCTGAGCCAAAGTCGGATGCTCAACCAACTGAGCCCCCCAGGCGCCCCTATTTACTTTTAAAGTTCTCACTTCTTTGTTTTGAAAGAGGGCGTGAGCCGGGGAGCGGTGGCGAGAGAATTCTGAGCACAGGCTGCACACCGTCAGAGCTGTTCTGGGCGTTTCCTCATAGTGGAATCATACGCTTGGGGGCCTTTTGTAACTGGCTTCCTTCACCAGACAGTGTTTTCATGGCTCACCCGTGCATGGACCAGCACTTCGTTCCTCTTCATGCCTGAGTAATATTCCATTGCATGGATGGACCAGCTTTGTCTCCCCGTTTATCCACTGATGAATTGATAAATATTTGTTTGTACAGACCTTTGGGCAATTGAATACTGTTGTTATAAACAATCATGGAGAAGTATTTGTTTGAACACCCATTTTCAATTATTTTGGGTTTATACCTAGAAGCAGAATTGCTGGTCCTATGATAACTTTTTGAGGAACTGCCAAGCTTTTCCACAGCAGTGCTTTTCGGTTTTGCTTTCCAATGTAACGATCTTGCTTTTTTTTTTTTTTTTAAAGGAGCCCTGCCTCCATTTCTCCCTGCTCCTTCATCTGTCCCCCGCCATGGACACTGTGGTGTTGCTGGGCCTTTCTCCCACCCACTCTCAGCGGTACCCTTTGCTCTGACTCTGGGTGTTTCACAAGGTTCTTTCCTTTTTGTTTTTTTTAAATAATTCTTTTTTTTTAAATATTTTATTTATTTTTGATACAGAGAGAGACAGAGCATGAGAGTGGGAGGGGCAGAGAGAGAAGGAGACACAGAACCGGAAGCAGGCTCCAGGCTCTGAGCTAGCTGTCAGCACAGAGCCTGACGCGGGGCTCAAATCCACAGTCGTGAGATCATGACCTGAGCCGAGGCCGGAAGCTTAACCGACTGAGCCACCCAGGCGCCCTGGTTCCTTCCTTTTGTACAGTGGGATGAGAGGAAACGATGTGGCTTCCCTCCCTTCCCGACCCTGGCTTCTAGCAACATGTGCAGACACCTGTGACATGTTTGAGTCATGAAATGTGATCATTGGGAGGTTTCCGGTGTGTTCTCTTCTCCCTCTTGGCTTGGGTCTTGCTCCCACAGCTGGTGCAAGCCGGCTCTCATATTTTCTGAATTCTACCTGGAGCTGCCAGAGACCAAAATAGCCACTGAGTATGTGACCTCTGGTCTGAGCTTGCAAATCGGGGCTCCAGGCCAGTCCAGTGAACTCTTCCCTGGGTGTTCTGAGGCTAGGGCCAGAGGCAGATGGCCTTGGAGTCAGCACCCTAGCTAACCCGGGGCCAAGGCTGCTTAGAATGACATGTCAGTGACCTGAGTGCAAGGTCTACCCCTGTTTCCTGACGATGGGGCCAGAAACTCAGCTTTGTTTTTCTGGCAGTTTTTGGAGAAATCCTGGGCTCTGACGATCATCAGTGGGCCACCTACAGTATGTCAGGCATGTATTGGGTGCAGGAACATGACTGTAATGGTGACAAGTCCCTGACCTGGAACTTCTAATCCCTATGTCAGAAGAAACGGAAAATAAATCAGGAAAGGAGAGTCTATCACGGAGTGTGTTCACTGCTACCAAGAGCAAGCAAGGAAAGGAGCAACCAAGAGCAGCGGGTGAGGGGCTGGGTTCGGAATCTCAGCCAAGGAGGGTTAAGAGACCACCTGGGAAGAGGTGAAGGGCAGCTGACTCCCGAGAAGCAGCTAGGATCGCAGATACCCGCAGGGCATGTTCCAGGCAGAAGGAACAGCAAGCGCAAAGGCCCTGGGTGGGCCTCTGCTAGGCCCTTGGAGGATTGCCGGGGCTAGAAGTGGTGTGAGGGTTGGGGAGATGGAGAGAGGGGAAGAAGCCAAGGTGGATGGAGCCACATCACCTTCTTTCTTGGCAACTCAGGAGCCTGGAGGGGACCTTTGGGCGCCGCTGCACTGTGGTGCTGGGCTTTCACTTTATTCCGGTCGCCTCTCAACCTTCTGGCCC
>NC_043711.1:13514344-13563996 GCF_006229205.1 Suricata suricatta
TGGCGGGGGCAGCGGCGGCTGCGGACTCGCCAGTCCCGGCAGGAGCGGGTCAGAGTCGCAGCCTGAGCCCGCCATGGAGCAGCCCAGGAAGGCGGTGGTGGTGACGGGTACGCTGATGGGGCCGCGGTGACAGCGGCCGCGGGCGGGGGCGGGTCGGTTGGCTCCAGAGCCGGCGGGGTCTCCTGGGGCGCGGTGGCCGGGCGGGGCAGGTACTAGAAGTCGTCTTAGGCTTGGGAGATGTCATCGCCCAGCTTAGTCCGCGCAACACGTAGAAAAGTGGGGAAGGAACGCCCCTGTGTTCCCGCTGTCAGGGGTCGGGGCAGGCAAGGGCGTGGGGGTCCGGTCAAGTGCCCAGCGCGGAGCAGGCCCCTCCGACGTCCTTCCTTCCCCGGGTGAGGACAGTGGCCCTCTGGGCACCTGTCTTCTGTCTGCCCGGCTGGTGGGCAGGACCGGACTTATCCCGCCCCTCCCGAGGTCGGGCCTGTTCCCCACCCACGGTCCCAGGGGACAAAGGCCAATTTGCGGGCAGGAAGTGCCCCAGTGACAAATGAACCTCCTGCCAGCCACTGCTCCCCCAGCTCTTCGCTAACAGGGGGCTGCTCTCCTGAGGCAAGAGCAGGTGGAGGTCGGGGGACCTCGAGCGGGGAGCCGCTCTCTCTGTTGTCGCCAGGACCCGCCGAGTCAAAATCATTTCGCCCCGGGCTGTTTATGGGTGAGCCCTTCCCCGCTGTCACCTACTCCCTGAAACTAACTGTTCCTCCTCGAGGAGACTCCGCCTCAGGGCCACGTGGGCGTCAACTTCCGCCGGGCCTCTGGTTGGGGGGTCATTTTGACCGGTTGTCTGGAGGGGTCCAGAGTAGGAGACCCAGCTAAGGTTCACGAAGATGTTTTGTGGACCCAGGAGGGCGAGGCTGGTCCCGGAATTCTCAGGAAGGTAGAAGAAGGCACTCACTCAACAGACCTGTGTAACTGGGTCGAGGGTCGCCGCTCCCCACCCTCCCCAGGCACGCAGCCCTCCTGTATCTGGTTATTTGTTCCTCTAGTGTCAAATGGGCAGGCAGCCACCGGACTGGACTTTTTCCTTGCATGAGCTCATGACATCATCACCATCTCCATTTGGCAAAGGGGAAACTGAGGCTTACAGAGGTCACCCTGTTTGTAGGTGGCTGAGCTGGGACTCATACTTAGTCTATTAAGGAGGAGAGAGGGGGCGGAGAAATCTTGTCCCCACCGGAGGGGGGGGCTGCTGTTCCAGGACACTGCATTCCTCTGGTGGCCTTGACACCACCTGAGACCCTCAGTCTTACTGGAGGTGTTCATTTTTAGGCAGGGTGACGGGATGCTTAGAATAGAAGAGCTGTGGACTCTCATGAATCTGGTTTAAAATCCCAGTTCTTTTGCCTTCTGGCTGTGTGACCTGAGGCAGCTGTTTTCACCACTCTGTGCCTTAGTCTGCCCCCCACCCCCGTCAAATGGGCCCAGGAAACAGCCTTGGCCAAAAGGGGTTGCAGTGAGGCTGAATGCCACAGTCCCTTCAGAACACTTGGCACATCCTCAGGTGACTCTTGGTTTGTAAGTGGGGCCTGGACAGGAGGGTGGGGCCGAGTGGACAAGAGGGTGGCAGGGTGGTGTCTGGACAGTGGGAGGCAGCCACATCCATCCCTCAAGGGTCATTCCTTACCTCGCGGTGCTTCACTGAGCTCACAGACAAAGACAGTGATAAAATAATTATAGATGGGGGTCAGGGATTGTGGAGGAAATCACAAGGGGAACAGGCCAGCCCTTTCTGGGGCAAAAGGAGGCCACTGGCCCCTCGCTGGACACAAGAGTCAGGTGACAGTGAAGACAGGAAAGGACAGTTAAGAACGGAGAAAGGAGGGGTGCTCTGAAGGCCCCTGGGTGCACCCAAGAACACAGGACGAGGCCCCCGACATCATCCCCGGTGAGAGGTGCTCTCCAAGATCCCTGGGGACAGCAGCCTGACCCTGGGCGGGCTGGCAAAGATCATTGGGTGGTGATACGCTGACTTTCTGGTTTTTGTTTGTTTCTTTCTTTCTTTGTTTTTTGCAGGGTTTGGCCCTTTTGGGGAACATACTGTGAACGCCAGCTGGATCGCAGTCCAGGTAACTCAGATCTGGAGGGTAGGAGTCAGGCTTGGCGCTGGGCTCCCCTTGGGAATATATGGCACGAAAGAAGGGGAGGAGTCTCCGAAGAAGCTTCCTGCAAAATGTTTTTGTCCGATATACGCGTCTTTCCAAACGGTAACCGCTGTACCTTGCTCTGCACCAAGCACTCTGAATTTCCCCCACCACCCTTGCATGGCACTTATTGTGCCCACTTTACTGATGAGGCAACTGAGGCCCAGAGAGAGTTATGTGGGGTCACACAGGGAGGAAACAAGAATGGCATTGCCTCAAAAGAGCCCCATGCCCCAACCAGGTTTGGGGGTGACCAGGCAGGGATGTGGGGAGGATGTGGTAACCTGGCAGAGGGGATATAAAGACCTTCACTGCTGGCTCCCAGCAGCTGGGGGAGGAGAAGGCTGGGTATTGGGGGGATGGGGGGGTCTTTCCCACTATCCTGAACAGGTTATTAGGCTGCAAGCCTTCCAGTTTCTTTGTCAGATGGGGCATTTGGAGAGACAGACGGGAACAATGGGGAGAGAGAAAGAGAGAACCGTTTTCTCCTTGTATAAATCAGATCTGCAGAGACTGGAGCCAAACTCATGTTAATCCTAGCCCATTAGCTGCTTGATTTAAAGCATCCCCTGCTTTTCACTCCAGAGCCCTGAATTTGGAGAAAAATCCAAGTTAAAAAAACCTCAACGCATCAACTCCTAGTTGGGGCCCCCCACATTTTATATCACCCCTCGTGTAGACCTCAAAATCTTGGCTACTTTCCTTTTTAAAAATAAAACAAAAAACGTTCACCCCACCTTCTGAGCCGGACAGAGGGACGGGGTCCCTGGGACCCTGCAGAGGGAAGCGTGTCCAGGGCTCTGCCCGTTGCACCCGCTCCCTGGAGCCCCAGACAAAAAGGAAACAGCGTGTTTCTGAAGACGTTGTGTGTCTGGCTTTGTGCGAGTTTCAGACAGGAGCCTTCACGGGGCTGAGTGGACACAAAGCCGTGTGTCTGAATTCCTGGGCCCCAGACACTATGATCTGCATCTAAATAGGAGAAAAATCAATTAAACAATCTTTGGAAAGATTTGGGATGCGGATGGTGGAGGATGGCAGCTTTTTATCCCACTGCCGGAGGCGAAACCCCCCTGATATTTTGGTTGCCCAAGTTGTCAGACCTCGCCACAAGAAGACTCTCAATTTTCTTCCTCAAGCTTATGAAACAAGAAGAGAGCATTCTCCACCATTCCCTGGATACAAAGACACCAGCCTTCCCAGATCTGATTGTGTCCCTTAAAAAAACACAACACAACACAACACAACACACCCAAACAAAACATTGTAGTTGCTCATACCTACTTTGAATGCGTCAGTATAGTTCCACGAAATTTACACATGTGCACCTTCACGTCACCTGCGTCTAGATCGAGATCTAGAACATTCCTAGCCCCTTTCTCGTCGCAGAAGAGCCTTGTGCCCCTTCCTCGCTATTTCCCCCCAGGGGTAAACCCCTCTGCTGACTTATTTTTTTCTGCCGCCCTGGGTGATACCTGTTCTAGAACTTGGCGTAGGTGGAGTTGCACTCAAGTTTGGTACCTTCTGTGTGGCAGTGTCTGCGGGTTCCTTCTGAGGGGATGCTGGGAGCTCCCCTTGGTGTGTTTAAGTTGACCTGGCCAAAACGGATTTGACGGTGACCAGGGTATCCCGTTGGGTGGGTGGAATCCATCCCTCAAGAAATGGGCCTTGGAATGTTCTTGCTGAGTGCTGAGTTCCGGCAGCGGTATGTGTCAGTCCCCTTGAGCTGAAGACGGGAATATTGTCACCCAGGGGGAGCAGCCGTTAACATCCTGTCCCTACTGACTTTTCAGAAGCCCGAGCTGTCATCTGTAGAAAGAATCCCTCCTCTCTCAGGGACCGATAACTTCTCTTGTCTCTCGCCTTCTCTTTACCTGTCTCTCTGTCTCTGTGTCTCTCAGACTCCCTCTAGTCTCTCCCTCTTTCCCCTTATGTCTCCATCTCTCTCTCCATCTTTGTCTCTCTCTCTCCCCTTGTGTCTTTCTCTTTCAGTTTCCTTTGGTCTTTCTGTGGGCTGGGTCTCTCTTTTCCTGTCTCTCTCCTCTTTCGGCTCCGTCTCTCTCTTCGTCCATCTCTCAGTGCCTCTCACTCTCTTCTCACCGCTGTCCCCCCCACCTCCTCTGTCCCTCTCTCTCGTCTGACCTTTCTTCTTCATGCCTTGGGTGAACTTGTGCTCTAGTTGAAGTGACCGGTTTCCCACAAGCCCCAGCAGGGGGTGGGGGGATGCTGAGGACGGAGGGCACCCCCTTTCCGCCTCTCCCCAGGGTGGCGCTGCCCCTCAGCACCTCTCACAGAAGGGACTTTATTTTTGGAATGCCCCGTTTCTGCCCCCCCCCCCGCCCCCAGATCTAGGGTGGTGGGTGTGGGACATTGGCTGCAGGTCTCTCTCTTCCTAGGAGGCTCAGGTGGGTGTCAAGGGCCGGGACCCCCTTGGCTTGGGGCCGACTGGAGTGTCCCCTGGCCAAGCGCTGCGAGGAGGAGTTGTGTCACAGGTCCTGGTGACACCACGGGACAATTACTGCCACAGTGAGTCTAGACAGACCTGCTAAGGATATTAACCAGGGAACAAAGGGACTCTTTGTTGTGAGGTCAAGGGAATCGGTCAGATGCGGCCTCGAGGCGGGACTTGTCAGGTAGACTGGGGTGTAGACAATGCGCCGTCTGGGGCACGGGGAGCCCTGTTCCTTTCACGGGCGGGCGTGTGCCTGGCGGCCGCACTCACTGCACTGTCATGGGACTCGGGGTGTGCTTGCCGCTCCCCTCCTACCCCAGGAGGACTGTCCAGCCCTGTTGGAACAGAAAGTGGCCAGAGGCAGAGAGTTCGGCTAGATTCCGGGCCACCCACTTCTGAGAACTCCGACGAGCCTCCCTCATAGCTGCCCCTTCCCCTCCGCAGCCTCCAAGATTAAGATTAGGGAATAATTTGCATAAAGTGACACTACGGATCTTCAGTGCCCCTAACACTTCAGTGAAGAGTATTTAAACCCTTGTCAGGGATATTTCAGTCCAGATAGTGACCCATTTCCATCAACCCAGAATGTTCCCTCTGGGGCATCCCTTCCCAACCGTTCTCCGCCCTGTCCCCGAGGCTGTGGCTGTCCTGACCTCAGTCACCTTACCGGAGTTTCTGGCTAGCCTCACACTGCAATGAGCAAGACGCCACAGCCACCATGTCCCCTGTGTCCCCCTCCCCCCCCATGAGCCAGCTGCTTTCACTTGACCTGAGCTGGTGGGAGGAGGGGCAACGGGCTCCTTTCCCTATTCACCCCCTCCTCCCGCTGACCTTGGCACTGGGGGCTTCAGGGTTCAGGTGGAGGTGATGGCAGTATATTTTTGGTGGCAGCTTTCATGATTCCTCCCCGCCAGATGAAGGGGGTGGATAGGTGAGGACCCAGAGCACATGGGGAGCAAAGATTAGGACAAGAAGATCACTCACAGTGCACCTGGCTGGCTTAGTCAGTAGAGCATGTGACTCTTGATCTCAGGGTTATGAGTTCGAGCCCCATGTTGGGCATGGAGCCTCCTTAAAAAAACAAAAAGTGAAACAAGAAGAAGGAGATGACTCATTCCATGGCTCCCTGGTGATGCCAGCTCACTTCCTACCATTGAGAACTGATGGGGGCATGTGGCCATCCCACTAAGGCTCATGAAACATCAGCCAATGGAGACAACCCTTGAGGGAGGTGATCTGGGTACGTGACGTTGCTCAGCACATAGAGCTCATTCTGCTGGACAGAGAGGATCCATAGGGAGGGCCTGGCATTCCAGGCCATGCGTCCGGCCTGAGCACACCACATGTCACGGCTGCCACCAGGAGGGTTATGGCGCCCCCGAGAAGGTTTCCCGGGTTGGTCACTAATCGAGTTAGCATCCTTTGTGCCTCTGCTCACAGAAGTGGTTTCCTCAAGTACACGTGCCTGGGCTTGTGCATGGCCTGGCCTGTGCACAGCAGGCTCAACTGGGGGACAACTCCCCCCTGGAACCACACAAGTAGAGGTGATTTAAAAAAAAATTTTTTTTTATGTTTTTATTTATTTTTGATACAGAGAGAGACAGAGCATGAGAGGGGAAGGGGGAGAGAGAGAAACAGACACAGAACCGGAAGCAGGCTCCAGGCTCTGAGCTGTCAGCACAGAGCCTGACGCGGGGCTCAAACCCACGAATGTAAGATCTGACCTGAGCTGAAGTCGGAGGCTTAACCGACTGAGCCACCCAGGCACCCCTCCTCCATTCTGTTTTCTGTCTGCAATGAAGTTGCCAACTCTAGGGACATCATATAAGTGGAGCTGTACAGTATGTATCTTCTTGTGACTCGCTGATTCACTCGGTATAATGCCATCAATGTTTGTCTATGTTGTAGCCTGTGCCTGAATTTCTGTCGTTTTTAAGACTGAATGATACTCTATCGTATGGATAAACCGCATTTTGCTTACCTGCTCGTCCATTGATAGACACGTGGGTCCTTCTCCATTTTGGCTGCAGTGATTTATGCTGCCGTGAACATGGGCGTACAGATATTTCTTTCAGAGCCTGTTCTCGATTCTTGTGAATATACACACAAAAATAGAATTGCTGGATCATACTATAATTGTTGTTTAATTTTTTGAGGAATTACCCTGAGTCATTTAATTTTCTTGTATGTTTATTTATTTTTGAGAGAGAGAGAGACCAAATGCAGGGGAGGGGCAGAGATAGGGAGACAGAGAATCTGAAGCAAGTTCCAGGCTCTGAACTGTCAGCACAGAGCCTGATGTGGGGCTCGAACCCACAAACTGTGAGATCACCACCTAAGCCAATTTGGATGCTTAACCAACTGAGCCACCCAGGTGCCCCAGCCCTGAGTCATTTAAAGGCCAATTGCAGAGATGACACCCCTCAACCCCTAAATAATTCATTGTGCATTTCCTAAAACACAGCCTCAGCACAATGATTAAAAACAGACTCATTTATCATAGATGCAATTCTATAACCTACAGCCCTTATTCAGAGTTTGCCAATTGCCTTATTGATGTCCTTCACAGCAGAAAAAAATTCCATATCATATGTTGTATTCAATTGTTCCACCTCTTAAATCTCCTGTAATCTGGAAAGTTCTTCTGTCTTTCTTTGTGTCTCACATCATGGCATTTGCTGAGAACTGCTCAGTTCTTCGGAGGGCATCCTTCAGTGTGGTTGTTTGATGTTTCCTCTTGATTACACTGAGGCTGCAGGTTTGGGCAGGAAGCCCTCAGAAGCGGTGTTGTGTCCTTCTTGGTGCATTGTATCGGGAGGCACCAGATTTTGACATGTTTTGTGACTGGCGTTGTTGACCTTGATCATTTGCTAAAGATGAAATTTGGTAGACTTCTCGCCTATGATATTATGATCTTGCCCTTTGTAATTAAAAAGCACCCTGTTGTGAAATACTTTGTGCCATATAAATACGTGTTTAGACTTACACCCACTCCTTTTAGTGTCCCCTGGTGAGTGTTGCCGGAATCAGTTTTTATTTTAGTTGTTGGTTACCAAATGACAGTTTTCTAATTCCATCTTTCCTTTGACACTTTTTTTAAATTTTTTAATTAAAAAAAAATTTTTTTAATGTTTTATTTATTTTGATACAGAGACAGAGCATGAGAGGGGGAGAGTCAGAGAGAGAAGGAGACAGAGAACCGGAAGCAGGCTCCAGGCTCTGAGCTGTCAGCACAGAGCCCAATGTGGGGCTTGAACCCACGAATGTGAGATCTGACCTGAGCCAAAGTCAGAGGCTTAACCGACTGAGCCACCCAGGCGCCCCTGCCATTCTTCCTTTTTCCCAGGCCTGATAACTACTAATTTACTCCCCGTCTCCATGGATTTATCCTGTTCTGGACATTTTATATGGAATCATGCATCATGTGGCTTTTTTTATGTCTGGCTTCTTTCACTCAGCATCACGTTTTATTTATTTTTCATTTTTTTAAAGAATTTAAAAATATTTATTTATTTATTTTGAGAGAGAGAGAGAGAGAGAGAGAGAGAGACAGTGAGCATGCCGGGGAGGAGCAGAGAGAGAGGGAGAGAGAGAGAATCCCAAGCAGGCTCCACACTGTCTGCAAGGAGCCTAACAGGGGGCTTGAACCCACAAACCACGAGACCGTGACCTGCGCTGAAATCAAGAGTCAAACGCCCACCTGACTGAGCCATCCTGGTGCCCCTCAGCATCCTGTTATCAAGGTCCGTCCATATCGTAGTCCGTCCATGCTTCATTCCTTTTTATGGTTGAATAGTATTCCATTGTATGGGCATACTGTGTTCGACTAGCCATTCCTTAGTTAATAGATATTTGGGTTTTTTCCACCTTCTGGTTGTCCTGGGTCATGCTGCTATGGACATTTACATACAAGGTTTTGTGAGGATGCAGATTTTCACTTCTCTTAGGCATACATAGACCTAAGAAGGGGACTGATGGGTCATGTGGTGAGTGCAAGTTCACCCACGTACTTTCCCTGCCCCAGCCTTGAAATAAGCAATTTCAACAGAAAGCCTTCATTTCTATCCTCATATTTACCAACCAGGAGCTGGGGGCTGCGTGTGCTCAGTACTACTGGGGAGTCATTACTTGTGAGCTGTCTGTGGCAGAGGTGGGAAAATAGACGCTCACACTCACACACCCACTGTTACGTGCACCCATTTCTTTAAAAATTTTTTTTAACATTTATATATTCTTAAGAGAGAGAGAGAGACCGAGTGTGAGCAGGGGGAGGGGCAGAGAGAGAGGGAGATGCAGAATCTGAAGCAGGCTCCAGGCTCTGAGCTGTCAGCACAGAGCCTGATGCAGGGTTTGAACTCATGGATCATGAGATCATGACCTGAGCCAAGGTTGGACACTTAACCACCTGAGCCACCCAGGTGCTCAATTAATATTTTGTATATAGACCCAGAAGTGGAGTTGCTGGATCATATTATAATTCTTTAAGTTTTTGAGGAACCACAAACTATTTCCCACAGCAGCTGCACCATTTTACATGTTTTCCCAAAGATTTTATTTTTAAGTGATCTCTACACTCAGCGTGGGGCTTGAACTCACAACCCCAAGGTCAAGAGTCACACTGTCCACTGACTTAGCCAGCCGGGCACTCCTGTGCCATTTTCCCTCCTTACCAGCAGTGCACAAGGGCTCCAACTTCTCCACAGCCTCCTCAACACTTGTTATTTCTTGTCTTTTTGACACTAGCCTTTCTGACAGGTGGGAGGGGATGCCTTGTTGGGATTTCGATTTGCAGTTCCCTGATGACTAATAATGTTGTGCATCTTTTCATGTACTTATTGGTAGTTTGTATATCTTCTTTGGAGAAATGGCTATTCATATCCTTTGTCTCTTTTAAATAAAGAAAATTATTTTAGAAAGAAAGACTGCATGAGCAGGGGAGGGGGCGGAGGGAGAGAATCTTAAGCAGATTCCATGCTCAGCGCAGAGCCCGACATGGGGCTCAATCCCACGTCCCTGGGATCATATGACCTGAGCCAAAATCAAGAGTCAGATGCTCAACTGACTGAGCCAGGTGCCCCCAGCCTTTGCCTATTTTAAAACTGGGTTGTTAATTTTGTTACTTTTCTTGTTATTGAGTTGTAGGCCTTCTCTATATCTTCAGGATTTCGATTCCTTGTCAGATGTGTGATTGGAAATATTTTCCCTCATTCCTTGGGCTGTCATTTCACTTTTTTATTGTGTTCTTGGATGCTCGAAAGTTTTCCATTTTTATCAAATCTCGTTTCTGTTTTTCTCTTATTGTCTGTGCTTTGGGTGTTAATGAATTTGTTTTCAGAGAAAAAAAGACCTCAATGGGTCTCTTCTAAGGGATCAGGGGAAGACTCACTTATAAATTCTAAAGCTTTTCCCCTGCCTCTAGGATGTGCTGAGCCAGAGATCAGAGAAGCAGGCTTTGATTTAACAGTATCACTCACAGCCAGATCTCCGAAAACAACTGTTGAGTGGGGAAAACGGTGAAGAATACAGTTGATGTAAAAATGAATCCTATGTATTTTCTCAGATAGGTATGTCTAATTCACAGAGATAGGAGTGTGTGCTGCTAACAATACTTATCTCTGAAGTCTGGGGATGTGACTTCGATGATGGGGGGGGGGTCTTCAAACTTGATCTGTATGGATTTTTAAAAATGTGCTCTTTTAATGTCCTCATCTACTAATTAATTCTACCATCTCTGTTTCTTTATGATTCTGCTTCTATTGATTGATTTTTCTCCTCCTTAAGGGTTGTAATTTACCGCCTTTTTTTTTTTTTTTGCTTGTCTGGTAAGTTTCACATTAAGGCCAGACTTTCTGAATTTTACTTTGTAGCACATTGGATACTTTTTTAGTTCCTCTAAATTCCTTGATCTTTGCACTGGGATACAATTAAGTTGCTGGAAACAGTTTGATCCTTTCCAGCCTTGCCGTTAATTTTCTTTTTTTTTTTTTCTTTCTTTCTTTTTTTTTCAAAGGCACCACCAGAATGGTCTTTATGCTGGGCTAATTTTTCTCTACTTCCTAACGAAGTCTTTCCGCTCTGGCTGCTTCACACCAGCTCCCTTCAAGGCTGAGTCCCTGGTCTCCGCACACCTCTATGCCCATTCCTTCTTAGACTCTCAAAGATCTCTGAGTTCATCAGTCGCTCCCCTTCCCCTCCCTCCCAGCTATCTTTTTTTCCAGGACTCTGCTCTGCAAACTGTAGCCTTCTTACCTTTTTAGAAGCCTAGCTTTGACTCCTCAATGTCTGAAAAGTGTTATTTGACACATTTTGTCTATTTGTTTCCAGTTGTTCAAGATGCGGCGGGGTGGGGGGAGCAGGGAATCTGATTCTGGAGGCTCATTTTAGCCGAAGAAATTGTGCTTTTTTCTTTTAAAGGAAGCACATACATGTTTCCAAATGTAACTTAAATTAACATCCTTTGAGCAGTTTTTAGACTCTGTATTATACGTGTGTTGTTTTACTTTCCCTCACTATGACTAGGTACTACAGTTAATCTCATTTACAGATGAGAAAACTGAGGGTCAGAGAGGGCGAATGACTCAGCCAGTAGGGGGCAGGAAGAAGGAGCACACGTGGTCACCTGGCTCTGGAGGCTTGGCCCTTGACTCTGACCCTCCACCATCCATGCATTTAGGAGCCACTTTTCTTCTTTCCTTGTTTATTGAGATGAAACTTACATAAAATTAACCATTTTAAAACGAACAGTTCAGCGTCATTTATTATGTTCACGATGTTGACCAGCCACCACCTCTATCTGGTTCCAGAACATTCCCATCCCCCAAAGGAAATCCTGTCCCCATCAGCAGCCACTCCCCGTCCGCCCTTCTCCAGCCCCTGACAACCACTAATCTACTGTCTGTGTCTATGGATGTGATTGTTCTGGACATTTCATATACAGAAATCATACACTGTGGTCTTTTGTGTCTGGCCTCTTTCACCGAGCACTGTTTTCATGGTCACCCGCACTGAAGCATGGTCAGGGCTCCGTTCCTTTTTGTGGCTGAATAATATTCCATTGTATGGACAGACCACACTTTGTTTATTCATCCTTTAATCCACTGATGGATCCTTGGGCTGTCTCTTCCTCTTCACCCTTGTCAATAGTGAGGCTCTATTTTTATTTACTTATTTTTAAAAGTTTTACTTATTTAAGTAATCTCTGCACCCAACCTGGAGCTTGAACTCATGACCTTGAGATCGAGAGTTGCATGCTCTTCTGACTGAGCCAGTCAGGTGTCCCAGGAACTACTTTAAAAAATATTATTTATTTATTTTGAGAGAGAGAGAGTTCGCATGCAGGGGAGGGGCAGAGAGAATCCCAAGCAGGCTCTGCCCTGTCAAGCACAGAGCCCATGCGGGGCTTGATCCTACGAACTGTGAGATCATGACCTGAGCCAAAAATCAAAGGCTGAATGCTTAACCAACCAAGCTTCCCTCAGGCATGCCCCCCCCCCAGGAGCTACTTTTAAATGTAGGAAAGGATGAAAAGAGAGGGTCCTAGGTAGCAGCTAGTCCAACCCCCCATTTATAGTTGAGGAAAGTGAGGCACGTACGTTCATATTTTTTCTCAGTCCACGCTTGAGCTGCTCAGTTCAGGCAGTATTTCACAAGCACCTGCCATGTGCTTGTCCTGTGCTCTAGCAAGGACACCATTTTGTGGGGCTGAGGGAGTGTGTAAAGGGAACTGGGTGTCCCCAAGTGCTTCTCAAGGGGCTGTGACATGAAGGCTAAGGAGAGAGTTGACTGACCAGAAAGTAAGGGGAAGAATGTTCCATGGAGTGAGAATAGCCAGTGCAAAGGCCCTGAGGCAGGCGAGAGTCTGGTGTGTGGGAGGCCGCGTGGCTGGAGGGAAGTGAGCAAAAGCTGGGGGTGGGGGGAGGATGGCAAGGAAGTTGGCAGCGTCCTGCTTATGCACCTCCTGGACGGTGGTGGGGAGTTAGGATGTTTATTTTGGGCGTGGCAGGAAGCGCAGCAGAGCATGAGCAGGGGAAGGGTGTGATGGGATTTTAGATGTCGCCTTGGGAGGCAAGCGTGGCGCTTGAGTCTCCAAATGGCCACAAAAAACTTGGCTCATCCCATAAATCCCACCCGTGGTATCTCTGACATCCACCGGGGGAGGCTTTCAAACCACCGAGCTCTGGGAATGATACAAGTTGTTTGGAGGATTCATTTTACCACGAAAAGTGCTCCAGTAAAAGAGTCTGTGCACGTTTGTGTGGCCGTTCAAAACAGCCCCCCTGGGTGCGTGGCCACGGGCGAGTGTGTATGAAATCGTGGGCGTGGAACCCGGGGTCACAGAGGTGAAGCTTTCTCGGGGTGTTGATGCCATGAAAACTCTCTGGTGAGCTCCATGCCTGCTCCGTCCCCAAATCCCCACACCCCTTAAGGGATGTGCTCCCTGGTCCCATTGCGCAGTCCGGGAACTTGAGGCTTAGATGAAAAGAGAACATGAGAGTAAAACTACTCATGCCTGAGAAAAAACCATTATAAGGGGCGCCCGGGGGCTCAGTCTGTTGGGCATCCGGCTTCGGCTCAGGTTATGATCTCACAGTTTGTGGGTTCGAGCCCCGTGTCGGGCTCTGTGCTGACAGCTCAGAGCCTGGAGCCTGTCTTCGGATTCTGTGTCTCCCTCTCTCTCTGTCCCTCCCCTGCTCATGATCTGTCTCTCTCTCTCTCTCAAAAATAAATAAATGTTAAAAAAAATTTTTTTAATTATAAGAGAAATGAAATATTTTTGCCACATTTCTCTTAAGGATATTTTAAGGGTTTGAAATTGATTTCACACAAAATGTCACCCCCTCCCCTCCCCACCACCTGCCCCAGCAGCGGCCTGCGCCCACCTGTGCGCCAGTGCGGAGGGGGCAGATGTGCCCTCTCTCTGCCATGGGTTTCTTGGGGGGGGGGGCATTCTTTCTGATCCCGCGTATCACTGGGCTTGGTGACAGGGATGGGGTCTCAGTTCCCTGTGCTGGCGTTTAAGACCCCCTCAACACGGGGGGCACCTGGGTGGCTCAGTCATTTGAGCATCCAACTTTGGTCCAGGTCATGATCTCACCATTCGGGAGTTCGAGCCCCGTGTAGGGCTCTCTGCTGTCAGCACGGAGCCTGCTTCAGACCCTCTGTGCCCCCCTCTCGTTCTGGCCCTTCCCTACCTGCTTGCGCACGCACGCACGCACTCTCTCTCTCTCAAAAAAAAAAAAAAAAAACCGACCCAATGATTTGAGGCATCCAAGTGGCTCAGTCAGTTAAGCACCCAACTCTTGATTTTGGCTCAGGTCATGATCTTTCGGTTTGTGAGTTCGAGCCCCACGTCGAGCTCCGTGCTATTAGTGCAGAGCCTGAAGCCACTTCGGGAGATGGGAGAACTCACCCGCAGTGAATGAAATCAGCGAAGCCAAGTGCGTGCAGAAAAGGCTTTGTCTGGGACCCCACACCCACCAGTGGCAGCGTTTTCCACCCCCTGCACGGGACCGGAGGATGACGGGAAGCAGTCCTGCAATAGTCCTTATTCAGAGCTGTCAGCACAGAGCCCGACGTGGGGCTCGAACTCACAAACCGTGAGATCATGACCTGAGCCGAAGTCGGACGCTTAACCTACTGAGGCCCCCAGGCGCCCCTCGTGACGTTTTCAAGCCACCTCATACTCGAGATTGTTAGAGGGTCCCCAAGGAGTTGGGCCCATCTGTAAACATGAACCGAGACCCTGCTATGTGGCATGCCTCATAGCATTATTTATAAATAATTCTCATCAGGTATAATGAGGGGGAAAGTATAATAATGAACAACAGCAAAGACAATATAGTAACGGGAGCAGCACTATTTGAGTGCATACAACACGCCAAGCGTCTCTTGTGAATGTGTTCATGTAATCCTTATAGCTACCTTGTGAAATTACTACTTTTGTTATCCCCATTTTATGGATGAGGAAACAGGCTCAGAGAGGTTAAGTAAGTTGCCCAAGGTCACACAGGGTTCAAAGCTGGATGCCTAGCATCAAAGGCCGAGGCATCATGCTGCCCCCCCTGGAGATGCAGAGAGAGTTTGAGAAGAGTGAGTGGGGAGGGGGGTCCGGGAGGAGCTTTGGGGAGGACCAGCACACGCACCTGTCCTCACACTCCGCGCACTGAGTCAGGAGCCCCACCTGCCGTCTGAGGGTGGGCCAGTCTGTCCCCAGAGACGCAGGAACCCTGCAGCCCTCACCTGCTGCCGCACACACCCTCTCGTCTCCCCTCCAGGAGCTGGAGAAGCTGGGGCTCGGCGACAGCGTGGACCTGCACGTGTATGAGATTCCAGTCGAGTACAGGACGGTCCAGAGGCTCATCCCTGCCCTGTGGGAGAAGCACAGCCCACAGGTGAGTGGGGCGAAGGCAGGGGGCTTGGGGCCCGCAGGTGGGCACTCCGTGCATGGATCTGTGTGGCTTTGTCCCTGCTTCAGCCACATGGCAGGTGCCATGGCCTTGTCCCCCAAAGGGCCACACTTTCCTCAGTTACCATGGACGTGAGGGACGAGTGTAAACACCTGCGACCCCACAGAGCCTGCTTTTGTCCCCCTGGAGTTCTGTATCGGTCACGACACATCTAGTTCTATGTGACAGTCAGAGCGCACCTTAACTCAGCTTAAGCACAGACATTTGCATGTTTCAGGTACAGCTTGATCCAGGTGCTCACTCAGTGTTATCAGCCTTCCCTCTTGGCCATTCAGCTTTGCTTTGTACTTTGCTTTTGCTTTGGCGCAGATAGGCGGCTTCTGGCTGATACGCCACCCACCAACTCAGCCCCTCAGAAAGCAAACACCTTTCCTTTTGATAATTCCCTGGCTCATTCTCACTGGCCACTTGGGGCCCCTGCCAGTCCTGGAGCCCATCACTATGGCTGGAGCGAGGAATGCTCTGATCCGTGAGGTCTGGTCACATGCCTGCTCCGGTGGCCAGCTGGTGGCCTCACCGCTCTCCAGACCTCCTGGAAGGAGAAGGGGGAGTTGAGGGTGCTTCGAGGGGACAGTGAGTATGGGAGGGAGCTGTCACCATCACCGGATGTGGTGCGATGGAGGCCAGACAAGGAGGAGCCACACTGTCCCACCACAGTCACACGCGGCTCAGAGAGCTCCAGGGGGTCGGGAGGGAAGGTTTCCTGGGAGGTGACCTGGGCTAGTGTCTCGGATAAGTGAGGCCCTGGTGGCCTGTGGGCGCCCCGCCCAGCTCCCCACCCTCGCTGCCCAGCGCAGGCTTTCCAGTCAGTGGAAACTTCCTTCCTAATGAGCCTCTGTTGAGTCAAGTGGACTTTGCCCCTTGTGAACGCGGGACCTGGAGGCTTAGTGAGACGTGATTCTGTCAATGGGCTTTTTTTTTCTTTTTCTTTTTCTTAAAAAATTTGTTTAAATGTTTATCTTTAAGAGAGAGAGATAGCATGAGCAAGGGAGGGGCAGAGAGAGAGGGAGACACAGAATCCAAAGCAGGCTCCAGGTTCTGAGCTGTCAGCACAGAGCCTGATGTGGAGCTCAAACCCACGAACCATGAGATCATGACCTGAGCTGAAGTTGGACTCTTAACCTACTGAGCTCCCCAGGCGCCCATCTTCTGCTTTTTCTGTGCAGTCCTGCCTTTTTCTAGTTAAACCAACCAACAAAAGACCCTATGGCACGAACATGTTTTTAAAATTTTCCCACCATAGAGACTCCCCCCTGGTACTTAGTGTCACCACAATTATTGCCATGTGATCACTCACACCCGTGTCTGCACACATGCATGTGCATGGACGCTAGTGTGCGCACACGTGTGCCGTGGATGGGGCTCCTGCGGCTGCTGTAAGAAATGGCCATGAACTCTGAAGCACAGAAATGTAGTCTCACATTTCTGGAGGCGCAGGAATCTCTAATCGAGGCATCAGCTGTGGGACGCCCTCCCTCAGGGGGAGGGTCATTTCGGGTCTCCCAGCTTCTCCCCCTGTGGTCACATGGACTTCTCCTCCTCTCTGTCTCTGGCTTTTGTTCATGGGTCTCTTGTAAGGACATGTGTCATTGGATTTGGGTCTGCCCAGATAATCCAGGAGGATCGTGTTAAGAGATCCTTTACTGGAGCGCCTGGGTGAGCTTTGGCTCAGGTCATGATCTCCTGGTTCGTGGGTTCGAGCCCCGCGTCCGGCTCTGTGCTGACAGCTCAGAGCCTGCAACTGCTTCAGATTCTGTGTGTGTGTGTGTGTGTGTGTGTGTGTGTGTCTCTCTGACCCTCCCCTGCTCATGCTGTCTCTCTCTCTCTCTCAAAAATAAATAAAACAACAACAAAAAAAGAGATCCTTTACTTATTACTTACATCGATAAAGACCCTTTTCCCAAAGAAGGTCACAGTCATGGTTTCCAGGCAATTAGGACAGGGACTTTTTTATTGCTCGTGGGGGGATCACCTTGCAGCTCATCATACAACAGCTGCCGTTTTCACATTCACCAATATTCAATTTACGGAGCGCCAGCTAGGACCGCGCCAGGTGTGGGGCGGCCAGTAATGAACGAACTCCCCCCCTAACTCCAGAGAGTTGGTCTCCAGCAACACGACCCACTAGACATCCTCACGTCTTTCCACAGGACACTTTGCATCTCCCCCCAGCCACATTTAGAAGACGTGGAAACAAATAGGTGAAATTAATTTTAATCATTTCCTCAGTGTAACCTATATATCTAAAATAGTGTCTCAACCTGTAATCAATTTTTTAAAAATTATACTTTTTTAAATTACATTTTTTTGTTTATTTATTTATTTATTTATTTATCTTTTTATTCTTTTTTTTTAATGTTTTTTATTTATTTTTGATACAGAGAGAGGCAGAGCATGAGACGGGGAGGGGCAGAGAGAGAAGGAGACACAGAACTGGAAGCAGGCTCCAGGCTCTGAGCTAACTGTCAGCACAGAGCCTGACATGGGTCTCGAACCCATGAATGTGAGATCTGACCTGAGCCGAAGTCGGAGGCTTAACCAACTGAGCCACCCAGGCGCCCCTATTTATTTATTTTTGAGAGACAGAATATGCGCAGGGGAGGGGCAGAGAGAGAGGGAGACCCAGAATCCCAAGCAGGTGCCAGGCTCCAAGCTGTCCGCTCCAAGCCCGACATGGGGCTCGTACTCATGAGCTGTGAGATCATGACCTGAGCTGAAGTTGGACGCTCAACGGACTGAGCCACCCGGGGGTCCCCGGCTGAAGGTAGTTAATGAGGTGTCTTACATTCTCATTTGTGCCCAGTTTCCAAAATCTGGGGTGTGTTCTGCACCCATTGAACATCTCAAATTTGTGGGAGTCACATTTTAAGTGCTCACCAGCTGCGGGTGGCCCCTGGGTGCGGCACAGGACAGCATACCAGCCTATATTTTATTTTTATTTTATTCTATTAATTTTTTTATATTTTAAGGGGTGGGCACAAGTGAGAAGGTGGAGAGAGAGAGAGAGAGAGAAGTGAGGCTGACCCGAAGCGGGGCTCGAGCTCACCATCATCAGCCCATGTTTTAAATGGGTTCAGGTCATGATCTCGCAGTTCATGGGTTCAGGCCTGGCATCAGGCTCTGTGCTGACAGCCCGCAGCCTAGAGTCTGCTTCAGATTCTGTGTCTCCCTCTCTCTCCCTCTGCCCTCGCCCTGCTCATGCTCTGTCTCTCTCTCTTTCAAAAATAAACATTAAAAAAGTTTTAAAAAATAAATGTTTATATATTTTCTTACAATACCTTCTCTGTGTGTAAGCGTATATACAAATAATTACTAGCTGAAATTCAACTTTACTTAATTTTATGAATATTTTGTTGTGAGCATCTTATTGCGTAGGTCATTGAAAGTCCTCCCTTATGTTAACGGCTGGGCAGATTGTAGTAATTGACATAACCGTTCTCCTATTATTATTTCATGCTTTTTTCGCATTCTTATGAAAAAGACTGACGTGATCACTGACAGATTACTACCTCTTTGAGCACTGTTAGGTTTGATTCCTGAAAGCCACACTTTATCTTTTGCGTTTGGCAATGTGTCTTGAAGACATAGAACTACTCTTGGAAGGTCAACTCCATAATGTATTTAGTCAACCCCCTGCTAACGGCTCATTAGGTTGTTTCTGGTATTTGTACTAACACGGTTGCGATGAACACCCTTGCATGTTTCCCTCTGGCTGTCCCTTTGTGGGGGGCGACTGTATGGTCCATTCCAGAAACAATGTGGCTCCAGGCAGAACCCAGAGAGGATGCCGCCTCTCCTCCGCCTGGCGGGGGGAACCCCGTCTCACGGCCCTGCCCGTCTGTCTGCAGCTCGTGGTGCATGTGGGGGTGTCGGGCATGGCGACCGCGGTCACACTGGAGAAGTGTGGGCATAACAAGGGCTACAAGGGGCTGGACAACTGCCGCTTCTGCCCCGGCTCCCAGTGCTGCGTGGAGGACGGGCCTGAAAGCATCGACTCCATCATCGACATGGACGCTGTATGTAAAAGGGTCACCACGCTGGGCTTGGACGTGTCCGTGACCATCTCCCAAGATGCCGGCAGGTAGGGGGCCTTGGGGTGAGTGTGAGCTGTGGTTTCCCTCCTCTGCTGGCCCAGGCTAGCCTTGAACAAGGCAAATGCATTGACTTTGGCCTCGGGGATGAGTGCTCACCGTTCATGAGGCTCACAGCCAAGTACATGCACTAACAGGTCCCATGGATTCTGCTTCTAGAGCTCACTGTGTACGGATCTGCCCCCTTCCCCCAGGTGCTAGCATCTGCCACCCCAATGCTGCTGCCCCAGCTCTCTCCTTGGGGCTCCTCCCCCCGCCTCTACCCCAGCCCTGGGGGTCCTACTCCTCCAAGCAGTTGGTTTCTGTGTGTGTTTTCTGTGGCTATTGTAATAAAAACATCACCTTGGCAGCTTAGGACAAGAAAAATGTATCGCCTCCTAGTTCTGGAGGCTCGAAGTCCAAAATCAAGGTGTTGGCAACGTGTGCTCCTTCTGGAGGCCCGGAGGGGGATGCTGTTCCCCGCCTCTCTCCTGGCTTTAGGTGGCTGCCGGTAACCCTTGGGGCCCCTTGGCTTGTGGCTGCAGCACTCCGATCTTGGCCTCCGTCTCCACACGGCCCTCTTCCGTGTGTGTATTTACATGCCCTTTTCATAAGGACATCAGTCACTGGATGTAGGACCTACTCGGGTCCGGTATGATTTCATCTTAACGAATTATATCTGCAAAAGCCCTATGTCCAAATAAGGTCACATTTTGAGGTTCTGGGTGAACATATATTTTGAGAAGAAACTCTTTAGTCTCTTACAAGGTCTCTTATAAATTCAAGTCAGATGGTGTCTGTTCCTTGCTTAATCCCTCCTGCAGCTCCCACCGCACCTAGAATAAAAGCCAACCTGTCTCCACCACCATGCACAGGCTCTGCCCACCTCTCCACTCTCACCTGCCTTGACACCTCTGTCCCCCACTGCACGCCAACCACACAAGCCAGTCTCCCCTGGTTCCTCAAATACAGCATGCTCTCTCTAGCCTCAGGGCCTTTGCACAGGCTGTGGCCTCTGCCCTCATGTACAGATATCACCTCCCTCTGATAAGGCGTCTTTCGGTTCTTAGCTCCAACAGGTTGTCTTCTTGGAGGGGGGCAGGGGGGAGTGGGGGGGAGGGACTCTCTGCAACCTCCTGGACCAAGTTATGTCCCCTCTGCTCAGTGCCCTCTCCGCACCAGGTGTCTCCATTTCTCAACACTCTGTACACGTCTCCAGCCCCAGGTGGCAGATCCAGTAGACTGAATGGAGTAACGGAATTCACCGCCATTCTGTTTTTGGTTTTTAATGTTTATTTATTTATTTTGAGAGAGAGAGTGAGTGAGCAGGGGAGGGGCACAGACAGAGGGAGACAGAGAATCCAGAGCAGGCTCCACGCCATCTGTGCAGAGCCCGAAGTGGAGATCGAACTCATGAACGCTGAGATCATAACCTGAGCCCAAACCAAGAGTTGGACGCTTAACTGCCTGAGCCACTCAGGTGCCCCCATCACCCTGTGTTTAAAACTAATTACAAATCGCACAGATAATTCTAGACTATATTCTCATATGTTCCCACTGTGGAAAATTCTCTCCCCCTCTCTCCTTCACCCTAGCGATCCTTCTGTTAAAGCTGAGACTTAAAATTCTAAAACTTCCTGCGCACCGACACCTTTCCATAGACGCTTAATCCTGGAACAACGTGGGGGGTCGGGCTGCTGATCACCCCCCTGCATACAAAATTTGCATAATATTTGACTCCCCCTCCCCCACCAAACTTAACTGCTAATAGATCACTGTTGACCAGAAGCCTTACTGATAACATAAGCAGTTGATTAACACACATTATGTGTGTGTATGTGTGTGTGTGTATACATACACACAAATAACACACAAACACATCTATACATATATACTGTATCCTTCCAATAAAGTAAGTTAGAGAAAAGAACATGTTATTAAGAAAATCATGAGGAGGGGGTGCCAGGCTGGCGCAGTCAGTAGAGTGAGCGACTCTTGATCTTGGGGTAGTGGGTTTAGGTCACTAAAAAAATCAGGGGGGCCGGGGGGGCTCAGTGGGTTAAGCAGCTGACTTCAGCTCAGGTCATGATCTCACAGCTTGTGGGTCAGGCTCTGTGCTGACAGCTCAGAGCCTGGAGCCTGCTTCAGATTCTGTCTCCCTCTCTCTCTGTGCCTCCCCACTCACACTCTCTCTCTCTCTCTCTCTCTCTCAGTAAATAAACACTAAAAAAAAATGTTTAAAAATCATAAGGAAATGGAAGCATCCCAAATATCCATCGATTGATGAATGGATAAAGATACGATACACACACATACTCACACACACACACACACACACACACACACACAGAGGAATAGTATTCAGCCATAAAAAAAGAATGAAATCTTGCCATTTGTAACACCATGGATAGAGCTAGGGAGTATAATGCTAAGCAAAATAAGCCAGTCAGAGAAAGACAAATACCATATAACTTCACTCATATGTGGGATTTAAGGAACAAATGAGCAAAGGGGGAAAAAAAAAAAGAGAGGCAAACCAAGAAACAGTCTTAACTACGGAGAACAAATCAATGGTGACGGAGGGGAGGGGTGGGGGGATGGGTGGAATTAGGTGATGGGGATCCAGGAGGGCCCTGGTCGTTATGAGTGCCGGGTGTGGTACGCAAGTGTTGAATTACTATATCCTACACCTGCAACTAATATCACACTGTATGTTAACTCACTGGAATTAAAATATAAGCAAACAACAATAACAACAGAAAATCATAAGGAAAAGAAAATGCATTTACACTACTGGATTTGCTGAAAAAATCCATATATAAGTGGACCCTTGCAGTTCAAAGCCATGTTGTTTGGGGATCAACGACATATGAACACTTGGTGTGCTAGTTTAGGATTTTGTCCTATTTTGTTTTGCTTTTATGTGGATGGGGTTACATGATGTGTATTTTCCTGAGACGGTTCTTTGTCGATGTCACTTGTGGGCACGCAGCGTGCATCTTGGTGAATTCTCCATTTCCTTCTGGATCCACCGCGTGCCTTGTATATGGCTGCACAGTATTGCATGGTGTGGATGAGCCAATTCAGTAAGCCGCTCTTCTGTCAGTGGACGTTTATATTGCGTCCTGGCCCGTTTGGGCTGCTGCAACCAAATACCACAGCCCGGCAGCTTTATCAACGACAGAAAGTAATTGCTAACAATTTGGAAGGCTGGGAAGTTCAAGATCCAGGCACCCGTCTGCTCATGTGCTGATGAAGGCCCCCCTCTGGGCTACAGACTGCCCACTGTTTACTGTGGCAGGAGGAGGGGACAGCTCTCTGGGGTCTCCTTTGTTAGGGCCCTAATGCTGTTCATGAGGGGCTCTCACTTCCCAAACGCCCCACCTCTTAAGACCATCACATTGGGAGTTAGGAGCTTCAACGCTGAATTTGAGGCGGGACATTCAGACAGGGGCAACTTACTTCCTAGTTTTCTACTTTTATACGTAACAATGCAGCGAACGCCTTGTTGCTCTTTCTTGTGCCCTCATGCCACTGGCTTCTGAAGACAGATTCTAAAAACCAGAAAGAATATGGCATAAAGTCTGGGCATCTGCAATATTCCCAGTGTGCCAAATTTTCCCCCTGGGGCAATTCGCACCCCACTGGTGGCGTCTCATACTGCCTCCTTCATCACATACACACCAGCACATGAAGTTATTAGGTTTTTTGTTTTTTGGGTTTTTTTTTTTTTTTTTTTGCCAACCTGGGGAGGGTGAAGTGGTATTCCATCTTGCAGTTTTCTGGCAAGGCTGGGGGTCTTACGGTAGATCTGGATGGTGGCTGTCCCATTATTCTGCATATTGACTCTCTGACCCTGTTTTGGTCTCCCTTTTGCCCTGCCGCCCCCCCACCCCCGACGCCCTGCAACTTAGGTACCTCTGCGACTTCACCTACTACATGTCTCTGTACCAGAGTCACGGCCGCTCAGCCTTCGTTCACGTGCCCCCGCTGGGCAAGCCGTACAACGCAGACCAGCTGGGCAGGGCGCTGCGGGCCATCATCGAGGAGATGCTGGACGTCCTGGAGCAGTCAGAAGGCAAAATCAGCTGTCACCACAAACACTGAGAGCCTCTTAGGCCTCCCAGGACCTCGTCCCACTAGGAACCCCGGGAGGGACGTCTGCCTTCTGGGGCCTGGCCAAGGAGGATAAGCCTGGCCACTGGGCGTCTGATTTGGACCAATATTCCGACTTACACACCTCCTCTCCCTTCCCCGCAAAAGGGCTGGTCGATTGGCAAGGGGTGGCTGAAGATGGTTCCTCTCTTGCCCTTTGCTTCAGGGGACACAGCCGCGATGGCCGGGAAGCCGGTGGGTCCCAAGCTCCACAGGGAATCCCCGCCGAGTGGATTTCTGCTCTTCGGCCCCACAGCTGGGGCTGGGGCCACCTGGTCACCGCCCTGAGCTCTGGCAAAGGGATTCCGGCGTCCCCTCCACCCGTGACTGGTTTTTCCCAAACTTAAAACCCCCTTGGAATGTCTTTGCCCTGATTCAAGGCCCAACAGCCTGGACAGCTCTGGAAAGGGCTGCCTTGGGGTATGCCTGGCGCTGTTTTCCCCCCTTCTCTCTCTTTCTTATTCTCTTTTTAAAAAACAATAGTGCTAGTTTGGGCACGGAGGACTTTATATTCGCTTTGGTTAAAACGCGGGCTTTAGCCAACGACAAAGTGTCTTTTCTTTTTCCTCGGGTGCTGCCTATGCTGCCTCTTTTCTCTGAAAACCGGACCTACACCTTTCTGCTGAAGCTGACATCAAGTGCCCTTTCCTCAGGGCGGGCAGGGCCCTTGGCCAGGCCACGAAGGAGTGGGGGCTGCTGCCCCAGGTGGTTCAAAAGGTGAGCTGACCCGTTCAATGCCAGAGCGGTGAGCTGGTGCCCTGGGTCCTCTGGAGCAGGGCTGCCGGTGGGAAAAGCCGACCTTGTCATTTGACCCATGACTGTGTTTTTTAATATGTAAAAATGTGTAGCAGCTGCGAACCCAGCCCACCTCTGGCCTGGAGTTTTTCAGACTCGGTGCTGGGGACCAGCTTCTTGCTCTCATGGGGCGGAGGGTGCCAGAAAGGGACCCCAGGGGGCTGGAGTTTGCTGAACTCCACGTATGCTGGCCTGTTGGAGCAGGAGGGTGGCGGAACAGCCAGTGGGCTTTTGTGTCGATGGTTTTGGAGCCGTGCCCAGGACTCAGGAATAAATTTTGATCTCACTCCCTGGCAACTTTGAACTTAACCAGCCGGGGATGAGAGTAAGGCCACCCAGCTGGACCTTGATACCTGTCCGAGGGACAGAGTGACACAGCGGCCAGGAAGCCAGCCGAGGAAGCACACATTCGAGAAGGGTTCTGCTTTGGGAGACTGTGTGGCTTTATCACACCCCCGAGGGGGAGGTGTGCTGGGATCTGAGGCCGTGTCGGAGCCTGTCGGTGCTTCCCAGCTGCAGTTTTTCTGAAAACAGACGGTTTGGTTTGGTTTCTTCATTGCTCATCTCCTTCCCCTCTTGTTCCAATGGCTAGGGGAGGTCCTGCCTCTGCTGAGCTGCTGTGTCATGGGGGAACTGGGTCGATGGGTTTCTGAGTTAAATGCATTTTCGGGTCCTGGTTTTCCTCTGGAGGCAGGAGTGGGCAGAAGTGGGTGACTTGGGGCCGGCACTTGGCAATGGGTGCGGACTACGGCTGGCAGCTCGAAATGATCGGGATGCTGTCTTCTCTCTGTGCCAGCCTGCCTTCTACCAGAAACGCCCCTTTAACGTCCCCAATCTGAGTTTGTAGTCTCCTGAGAGAAGTCTGCAGTGTGGGATTCTGTGAGCAGAAATGGTGGCTCTTCTGTGTGTGGGAACTCAAGGCTCATGGGTCCCCCAGAGGTCTGATTCAGAGCATCCAGCTTCATGTAGCTCTCTTCCCCAAAGGTCTGATCTGCAGGGGTCCGAGGAGGAAATGCATCCAAGCAAGAGTGGGAGGGGGGGGAGGGGGGGAGGAGTCCTGAAGATGAGCCAGGTCTGTGCCTAGCTGGGTACACGCTGGAACCCAGACGCACATTTTCATCTTTCTTTCACCTTCATCTCGCCTCTCTGTTTGAAGCACCATGTAATTCAGAAATTTAGAGATATAACTTATTGTCCGATCATTGTCGACTGTGTGTGTGTCATTTTTGTGTTCCTGCAGTGGTTTTAGATTTCCTCACCAAGTCCAGCCGCAATCCTCTCCTTGTCCACGAGGCAGAGCATTTTGCTCGTCCTGAGTCAATCAGACAGCCATTAAACATTTCACCCATTTCCTGCCAGCTTTTTTTTATTGTCCAGTTTTGGGGCAAAATCACTTGTTCTCTCCATGGCGTGTCTGTCTGCATTTGTTAGGCCTTGGGCTAAAGTGTCCTTGTGCGAGAAGGGCGGACCAAGTCCCATTCTTCCTCCCTCATCATTCGCAGAGTCTCAGGGGGAGGGGTCACGCAAAATGGGGTCAGGTGGGTGTGGCTTAGCGGCGTTGAGGGAGGGGAGAGACGCTGAAAGAGGCGGTGCAGCAAGTGTGAGTGGTAGGAAGATGGGCAGAGGGATGTGGTGGGAAGGCTGCTGGGGGAATCTTGTGGGAGGGCGGAGGGGTGCCAGGCTGGGGGACGGGGACAGCAACAGTCATCTGGGTGTCCCGTGATGGCATCTCCTTTAAGGGGCCAGAGCCTCTGCACCTCATATCTTTCTTCTCTCAGCCCCTTTGGCTCCCGTTCCTCACCAAAAAGAAGGTCAGTGGTGGTATCTGAGTGTAGCTTGCAAAAGAGATAAGAAGGAGTGGTTGGAGACCAAGAAAGGGGGGAAGAAGCAGGAAGTTGAGCGGGCGGCCTGGGTTTGTGCCCCGGCCCACCTGCTCCGGTCACAGAACAACCAAGGTCCCTTGGCCATTGGGAGAGACGGGGCCAGGTGGGAGACAGAGTCACCGCTTCCCGAGCGGCGCCGGGTCTTGGGGGAAAATGTCAGATTGCAATGGTTTCAGCCAGGCAAATACTCTTCAGCTGCCTTGCTTGTTGCTGGCATGGTAACTTCTAGAACAGAAAGGGCCTGCCTGGGGGGGGATGGCTTGGAAAAGTAGATTCAGGATGCCTTTTTGTTGTCTTAGGAGTTTCTGCAGGAAGCCAGGCCAGCTGGTGTGTGAGACCCGCAGCCTGTGTCCCCTGAGGGTGACTGGGCAGGGGAAGGAGCTGCTCCTGCAGGCCCGCCCACCACACCAGCCTCTTTTCTGCGCCACTGTCTAGACTGTTGACCTTTGACCTCTCCACCCCTTGGAGTGTTTAAACCCAAACATCCCCTTTGGGGATAGTGGGGACAAAGCCCCATTCTTCTCCTTGGCCCCAGACTCCACTCTGAGACCCTCAAAGGCGCACGCGTGAGCCTGCAGGCAGTGTGGGGACAGGCCAGTGCTGCCAGGTGGCTTCTCATGGCCACCAGTCCCTCTGGATCCAGCGGCTCCCTGTAGCCGAAAAGGGCTTTTGTCTTTATATCCCAGATTAAATCTCCCTTCTCCAGGAAAAAGTGCCTCAAAAGGGCCTGGCCTGCTGGCTGGGAGGGGAGGACGTCTCTATTTTTGTGGTGAGGACCCACGTTAAAGGCCACGGACCCCCTCACACCGATAGAAGGAAGGCTCTTTGGGGTGGGGGGGGCATTGGCTGGCATCCACATCTTGCGTGGACGCTGAACATTTCTGCTAAGAGACTCTGTCCCCAAATTCATGGGCAGTTGTCACAAGCTGAGTTTCATGGGCTTCCAGACCTCTGGGGGACCTGAGCTGCCCCTCCTGCCAAACCCATTTCTCCCCCCGCCCCCCCAAGCCTTCCTTTCAGCTGCCTGGAGACCCACAGAAGTGCCTGCCTCTCTGATGAACACGGGGCACAGAGCGAGGGGATGAATGAGAAAGAGAGAAGCCACCCCAGGCTCTGGGAGGTGGCCCTGGCTCCCCAGGGCCCTGGCCAGGGTCACCTGAGCCATTTGCAGAGGTGGGGTCTGGAGTGAGTGACTTTTGTGACCCAAGCTCTTTGTCTCCAGGAAGTCACGGAGAAAGCAGTTTGGAACCGGGCTCTGTGCTCCCCAGGCACGTGCCAGGAAGCTACATCGGGATTTTGGGGGAACAGAGTTGGCTTTTTGCCAGCCCTAGGGGTACCCGGTATGTTTCTGGGGCCCCGTTAACATCTCAGGTTTCGGTCTCATCGTGTATCTCTCTTTAGGAAAACCCTTTCCCACCGAAGGTAACTGCATTTTCTGTTGCCCCCAGGGTGGGCCTGGCCCCTGCAGCCTCGGGGTGGCTTCTCCTTGACCCCCAGATCCTGTGAGTGCCTTGTCCCAAACCCTCCTGGCTGGGACCCCTGGCTGGGGAGGGTCTGTTGGACTTTGCTGGGGGCTGGGCTCTGGGACACCCCAAACCTGACACCCCAGAAAGCAAATAAAACAGTTGAAATATGTGATTTGTGTGTCTTTGTGAGAGGTTAGTGGCCTCAGGGTCATCTCAGCCTGAAGGCATCAGTGGGCAGAGTGGGGCCTGACTCAGTGGGATTTCTGTCCTTAGTGCCCACTTGGTGGCGCTGTTGTGAGTGTGCTGAATGATAATGATGAGAGGCCTTCTTCACAACCCAGTGCCTTTGTTCTGATGCACAGAGAGATCAAGTAACTTGCCTACCGTCCCACAGCAAGGGGGTGTGGCGCTGGGGTTGGAATATGATCGTTTAGACTCCCAGCGCGTGCAGAATTCCCCCTCGCCACCCTGCGGTGGGGGTGCCATTATGACCTTTTGCAGACAGGGAAACTGAGGCGCTTCCGGTGAAGCCTCTTGTGGCCAGGGAGAGGAGAGGCCAGAAGGAGAACCCAGGCCGGCTTCTCTGGAGTTTGAACCAGAAACAGGGCTTGGTCATGCCCCTATGTTGTCCTCAGAAGGAATGAAGACACTGTAGGGTCAGTGGCTTTCAAAAAATAGATTTTTAAAACAAATTTTTCCTAATGTGCTTTTTATTTATTTTTGAGAGACAGAGCACCAGCTGGGGAGGGGCAGAGAGAGAAGCTGACACAGAATCTGAAGCAGGCTCCAGGCTCTGAGCTGTCAGCACAGTGCCCTACGCTCGAATTCACAAACCATGAGATGACCTGAAGGCGGACGCTTAACCAACGGAGCCATCCAGGCACCCCCTAAAGAATAGATTTTTGAAACCAAAAGTACTGGTCTCAGGGAATGTTGGTCCTGGGGGAGGGGGCACCTCCTTGAAGTCCCTGAGGACACAAGGTTTTTGCACCCTCAGAGAAAATGTCCTCTGCACCCAGTGCCGCTCTAGGCGTTTAATAGGTGTGCAGGGAAGTTACAGGGGGAGGCAGGAAAGGGGCGAGCACTCAGTGTTCTATCCTGAGGCCAGCAGGGGGCGCAAGGAGGCGCCGGAGGCCCCGAGGAGCGGAAGACAAGCCCCAGAAGGCCAGCTGCCTTCTCCAGCCCAGGCCCTCACACCACCTGTTCCTTCCCTCCAGAGCCCTGCCGCCCGGTGGCTGCATGGGGCACTTATGAAGTCCCTACTGTGCGCTGGTGCCTGGGCTGGGGACACACCAGGGGCCCAGCAGTTTCCAGGCTGGGAGTGCAGTCAGGGCAGGGGACCCAGCAGTGACGGGAGACACACAGCGAGCTGAACAGTCCAAGGCAGATGGGCGGAGGTGCATTAGAGGCTAAGCCTTGGAGAGGTCTCTCTTGGCTCCATCCAACAGTTTCCGCTCTTGCCTGGACAGTCTCAGTCTTGGAAATCAGGGTCTTGGGTGATTGGGGGGGTGGCGGTTCAGAGCCGACGGCCAAGAAAAATTCTTGAAGACGTCGTTGGTGCAAAGAAGGTGATTTTATCAAATCACAGGGACAGGACCCGGGGGCAGAAAGAGCTGTACTGGGGTTGTGACGGGTAGGTCATTATATACCTTCAGATGGGGAGGGGGTTAGGGACAGCATAAGTCTCTAAGGAAGTTTGGATGCAAGGTTTCCGGGTTCTTGAGGGGTTAGCTGTTGCTAGAAAAATCCTATTTATTACCGTTTAGTAAAACCTCAGTTATGAGACCCTTCAGATGTGTATGAGGGGCCATATGCTTGGAGGGTGAGTCCCAGCATTTATCATGGGGGGGCTGAGATAAAGGAAGTTTCCAAAGGGATTTTTATATGTTAAAGTAGACTTACAGGATCCTGGGAGGTGAGGATAATGTTAAACCAAGATTCCCTTTTGTCCCCAGCAAAGTGTCGTCGTGGAGGCCGCTGAGCTCCTAGAGGGAGGTCCCTCTGCCAGTTTCAAGGACTTGTCCGTGGGCTGTAGGCAGTAGGGGGATTTAATTTTTCATCTGCCTGAGTTTCCCACATCCCCACGGCAAGCACATACACCTCTTTCCTTTGCTCCTGGGCAGCCAGAAGTGTCTGAGGAGTATCACACATATTCCACCGAGGGAGGGGGGGTGCTAGCTTGCACTTTGCCCTTAGCTTGTGTTATGCTCCCTCATCATTGGACACCAGTCTCTTCTTTCTAGTCCACCCCATTCTGAGGATCTGATGGGGCTCCCCCAGCTCTCACGCCCTCCATGTCTCCCTTGCTTACAGGAGAAAGCCTGACCCCACTGCTGGGGATTTGAATTTCTTTTCTCTGGTTACTACCAATGCCAAGCTATCCCCTCTGCCTGGAAGGCCTCCTGCCCTCATATATACTTGGAGAACTCCTATGCATCCCTCAAAACCCAAGGTCATCTTGGGACACTTGTGTGTGAACATCCTGGGTAGGGGTAAGGGTGGGGGAAGTGCTGAACCGGATATCCCAAAGTCCTTCCCCCACACCCTCTTTAACTTTCCTACCCCCTCCTTTCTGCACTGGCAACTCGCCACCACGTATTCAGCAGTTTCTACAAGGAGTGTCTCAGACCTGCCCTAACATGTCCAGATCCCCGGAATGGGGGAGGGGCAGGCTCGGGCGGACCACCACCACCACGACGACCCCCCCCCCACACTGTGGTCCTGATGGGGAAGGTGCAGAGGCCAAGAGAGAAACAGACTATGAGGGACTGAAAAGCAAAAATGCAGAGAGCAAGGGAGAGATCCAGAAAGAAGCAGAGAAGATACGGAAAGTCCCTAAATATTTTTTCTTCCAAACTCTTCTGAGGACACATGAGGGGCTGAGAGGGTCCCTAGTCAGCCAAGGAAAAGGATCTGAGACGTTGTGTGACCCGACTCAGTGCGGTGTGACCCAGCCAGGCACAGGGTGCCCTGCTCTGGGCTTCGGTTTCCTCTGTGCTAACATTCACCGGGCTTCCTTTGACAGGATTAGATGTCTCTGCTCCGCCAGGGCCTGGCACCAGACGGGTGCCCCATGGATGCACGTGGCCGCTCGCAGAACCATTGGAGGAGCGGAGGAGCCAGCGCACAGGCAGACACGGGCGCTGGAGCGCGGGGAAGGGGGGCAGGCTCGGGGCTCCCCCCGGCCGAACGTTCCGGGCAGTGAGCACGTGGGGTCCCGAAGCCTGCTGCCTCAGCTGACCGACTTCCTTCCCAGCTCTGGCTGTCCATGCCCCCCCTCCGCCAGGAACCCGCACAGCCGGTCCCAGGGGCCGAGCCAACCACTTCCGCCCCAGGCGGCTTGGCCGGGCTGACTCACACTCAGCTGTGCGCACCACTCCTAACCGGGGAGCGCTAATGGGGGGCAAGGGGAGGGGCTGGCAGCGGCCCAAACCCGGAACAAGAGAGGTCGGGCCGGCCCGGGAAGCACCACAGAGGAGAATCACACACCAGTCTCCACTTCCTGACAAATGAAAACCTGCCCTTGACAAGGAAAAAACAAAAAGAATAAATGGAGAGTTTTTTGGTACATTAGAATCAATGACAATTTTGCACTTTTGGACATCTAAAAAATCCATAAAGAAATGGAAAAGACAAGCCAGGAACTGAGAGAAGAGATCTGACATGCATTTAACTGACCAAGAATCGCTTCCAGAACATGAAGACACACCGATGGAAGGGGAAAGAAACATATTTTTTAAAATATTTATTAATTTAATTTGAGAGAGAGAGAGAGATTGCGCAGGAGAGGGGCCGAGAAACAGGGAGAGAGTGAGAATCCCAAGCAGGCTCTGCACTGTCAGCACAGAGCCTGACATGGGGCTTGAACTCACAAATTGTGAGATCATGACCTGAGCTGAAACCAAGAGTCAGACGCTTGACCGACTGGGCCTCCCAGGTGCCCCCCAAACCCCCAGATATTACGATGGGCAGATGGCGCTGTTTCGGGGGGACGGCCATAACAGTTACCAGACACCAGGTGGTTTAAAGCAGCAGAAATTTATTCTTTTATAGTCTGGAGGCCGGAAGACCCAACTCAAAACGTCAGCAGGAGGCTGTGAGGGAGAATTGGTCCCAGGGCCCCCTCTCCTGGCTTCTGCCAGCTTCCAGCACTCTCTGCTGGCCGTTGGCTGGTGGCCCCATACTCAGATCTCTGCCTCTGTCTTCACACGGCCTTCTTATAAGGACATCAGTCTTTGGATTTAGGGACTGTCCTACTCTGGTGTAGACCTCATTTTAATGTAAATAATCACATCAGCAAAGACCCTAATAGTCACGATCTGAGGTTCCAGGTGGACGTGAAACTGGGGACACACAATATTCAAGGAAGTATAGACATGACCTGGCAGTTCAGGGAAGGTGGACCAGGACACCCCAAAATAGAAGTCCTACCTTAGTTGTCAGGGAGCAAAACTCACCCAGAGACCTCTCCCCATCCCTCTGGAGGCTCACTGGGCAGGCCCTGCCCTGGTGGTGGGCGTGGGAATCTGTCTGACCACGTTAAAGAGCGTTTTGGCTCCCTCCGCTAGTGCTGATAAGGGTGGCTGGACCCTCCCGCCCAGTTTCTGCTGCTGGCGTGAATACCAGAAGCACCCCACGTGCGTGTCTTCCCCGCAGCCGGGCTTTCTTTCAATAATGAGCGGGGGCCCAGAAAAAACGCTGGGGTATAATCCCGTGGAGTACTCCAAGCGCTGAGCTAGGATGAGCCAGACTTGCAAATCTCCAGAACATGGAGTGAAAACTAGCAGGTTGCAAAAGGGAATAAACAGTGTGATACCAATGTTAATAAAGAGGTTTTTAAAATTTGCATTTTTGTATTGCGGTAAAATATATAGGGCGTAAAATGTGCTGTTTTAACCATTTTTTAAAAATTTTAATGTTTATTTTATTTCTGAGGGAGGGAGAGAGAGACAGAGCATGAGTGGGGTAGGCGCAGAGAGAGAGGGAGACACAGAATCCGAAACAGGCTCCAGGCTCCCAGCTGTCAGCACAGAGCCTGACTGGGCTTGAACTCACACACTGTGAGATCATGACCTGAGCCAAAGTGGGACGCCCAACCAGCTGAGCCACCCAGGGGCCCCTGTTTTAACCATTCTTAGGTGTACTGTTCAATGGCATGAAGTGCATTTACAAAGTTGTACATGCATAACACATGACCTCTACTTAATCCCAAAACTTTTCCGTCAGCCCCAAACAAAAACTCTGTAACCATTAAACAGTAATTCCTCATTCCCGTCGCTCTTCCTTTAGCCCCTGGGAATAACCTCATCTATTTTCTGTCTCTATGAACATGCATATTCCAGATATTTGGTATACAGTTGTTCCCATCCCTGCTTTCAATTCTTTTGGTAAAATTTAATTAATTAATTAATTAATTTTTGAGACAGGGAGAGAGCATGAGTGAGTGAGGAGCAGAGAGAGAGGGAGAGAGAGAGAGAGAGAGAGAGAGAGAGAGAGAGAGAGAGCGAGCAGAGCCTGGAGCAGGGCTCAACTTTACCCAATGTGGGGCTCGAACTCATGAACCGTGAGATTATGACCTGAGCCAAAGTCAGATGCTTAATGGACTGAGACACCCAGGCGCCCCCCTGCTATCAATGCTTTTGGATATATACTCAGAAATGGAAGTGGTGGATCAGATGGTAGTCATTCTCTGCTTAGCCTTTTTTTTTTTTTTAAGTAGTCTCCATGCCCATGTAGAGCGCAATGCAGGGCTTGAACTCACAACCCCAAGTTCAAGACCTGAGTTGAGATCAAGAGTCGGATACTTGGGGCACGTGGGTGGTTCAGTCAGTTGAGCAGCCAACTTTGCCACAGGACGTGATCTCACAGTTTGTGAGTTTGAGCCCCGCATCGGTCTCCACACCCACCATTATTTTGATAATAGCCACGCTATAACTCATTGTAGTTTTCATTTGCATCTTCCTAATGACAAATGATGTCGAGTATCTTTTTAGGCATTTACTGTCCATTTCTATATCTTTCTTGGAGAAATATCTATTCAAGTTCTTTGCCCACTTTTAAATTAGATCGTTTGTCTGGGGCGCCTGGGTGACTCAGTCAGTTGGGCCTCCGGCTTCGGCTCGGGTCAGATCTCACGTTCATGAGTTCGAGCCCCGCGTCAGGCTCTGTGCTGACAGCTAGCTCAGAGCCTGGAGCCTGCTTCCGGTTCTGTGTCTCCTTCTCTCTCTGCCCCTCCCCCTCTCATGCTCTGTCTCTCTGTATCAAAAATAAATAAAACATTAAAAAAAATTTAAAAAGTTAGATCATTTGTCTTTTTCTTATTGAGTTGTAAGAGTTCTTGGTATATTCTGGATATTAAACCCTCATGAGATATATGATTTACAAATATTTCCTACCTCTCCTGGATTCCTTGGGATTTTCTATACATAGGGTCACGTCATCGGTGAATAGAAGTAGTTTTATATCTTCCTTTAAAATTTAGATGCCTTTTATTTATTTTTCTTGTTTAAGAAAAATGCTCTGGTTAGACCTTCCAGTGTGATGTTGAGTAGCAATGGTGAAGGTAGACGTTATTGTTTTGTTCCTTATCTTAGGGAGAAAATTTTCAGCTTCTCACCATTGAGTAGGAAGTTAGCTATGGGTTTTTCATAAATGTCCTTTATGATGTACAAGAAGTTCTTTCTATCCCTAGTTTTCTGAGAGCTTTTATCATAAAAAGATACTAGATTTTGCCAAATATCTTTAACACCACAATTAAAATGATTGGGCAGGGGCACCTGGGTGGCTTAGTTGGTTAAGCATTTGACTTTGGCTCAAGTCAGGATCCCACGGCTCATGAGTTCGAGTTCGAGTTCGAGTACTGGCAGCTCAGAGCCTGGAGCCTTCTTCAGATTCTGTGTCTCCCTTGCGCTCCCCTGCTCATGCTATGTCTCTATCTCTCCTTCAAAAATAAGTGAACATTATGTCCATCAACTGATGAATGGATAAAGAAGATGCAGTTTATATATACAATGGAACACACCATGGCAATGAGAAAGAATGAAATCATGCCATTTGCAGCAACATGGATGGAACTGAAAATAAGTCAGTCATAGAAAGACAGATATCATATGTTTTCACTCATATGTGGAACTTGGGAAACTTAACAGAAGACCATGGGGGGAGGGAAGGGTAAAAAATAGTTACAGAGAGGGAGGGAGGCAAACCATAAGAGACTCCTAAATACATAGAACAAACTGAGGGTTGATGGGGGGCGGATGAGAGGGGAAAATGGGTGACAGGCATTGAGGAGGGCACTTGTTGGGATGAGCACTGGGTGTTGTATGGAAGCAATGAACCATGGAATCTACTCCCAAAACCAAGAGCACACTGTATCCACTGTATGTTAGCCAATTTGATAATAAATTATACCTAAAAAAATAAACATAAAAAAATTGAAAAAGATGATTGTGTGATTTTTTTTCTGTTTGTTCCATTAATATGATGTATTATATTGATTGATTTTCTTATGTTGAACCATCCTTGCATTCTTGAGCTCAATCCTACTTGGTTACGGTGTGTAATCCTTTTAATATGTTTTCTGTGTTTGTTTTTGTTTTTAGAGAGAGAGAGAGCCTGTGTATAAGTTGGGGAGAAGTGGATGGAGAGGAAGAGAATCTCAGGCAGGCTCCATGCCCAGCCTGGAGCCTATCACAGAGCTCAATCTCATGACCGTGAGATCCTGACTGCAGCTGAAATCAAGAGGCAGATCCTTAACTGACTAAGCCACCCAGGTGCTCCATAATATGCTTTTGAATCTAGTTTACTAGCTTTGGATCTAGGAATTTTACAACTATATTCTTTTATAAAATTTTTTTAATGTTTTATTTATTTTTGATACAGAGAGAGACAGAGCATGAGAAGGGGAGGGGCAGAGAGAGAAGGAGACACAGAACCGGAAGCAGGCTCCAAGCTCTGAGCTAGCTGTCAGCACAGAGCCTGATGCGGGGCTCGAACCTACGACAGTGAGATCCGACCTGAGCCGAAGCCGGAGGCTTAACCGACTGAGCCACCCAGGCGCCCCAACTATATTCTTAAGGGATACTGATCTGTGTTTAATTAAAAACCTCACTCCTCCTTCTGTGTTTCTCTTCTACTCTCCCACAACTACCACATACTCACAAAATTTCTGCAATGCTACAGTAAGCAATTTTCTGCAACCCCAGCTGCATACCTGACAATTTAACTCAGTTCTGACACGACCTGCGGACAGTGTGAGATCCTTCAGGCTAAGGGGCTGGTCCTGTAAGAGGCCCGATACTTCAGATGCCCAGAGCAAGTCCACGTTGATAGACTGGCTATAAATCAGAGGTTCGTACGACCCCTTCTTCAGGTTCAACTGATTTGCTAGAGTTGCCCACAGAACTCAGGACAACAGTTTACTTACTGTTTACCTGTTTATTATAAAAAGATATCTTTAGGGCAAGGTATGTGGGAAGTCCATGCCCCTGTGGGTACACCACTCACCCAGCATTTCCACATGTTTACCAACCCGGAAGCTCTCTGAACCCCGTACTTTTGGGATTTGTATGGAGGCTTCACCACACAGGCATGATAAATCATTAACTCCATTTATGGCCTCTCTCCCCTTTCTGAAGACTTGGGGGCATGGCTGGGAATTCCAAACATCTAATCATGGCTTGGCCTTTCTGGTGACCAGTCCCCATCCAAGAGCCCACCCAGAGTCACCTCATTACAACAAAAGACACTCCTACCACCCAGGAAATTCCAAAGGTTTTAGGAACCCTGTGCCAAGAACGAGGGTCAAAGACCAAATATTGTAACAAAAGATGCTCCTAAGGTTTTTATCACTTAGGAAATTACAAAGGCTCCAGGGCTCCGTGCCAGGAACCAGGGGCAGAGACAGTCTGTAATTTCTTTTCTTATAACATATTTATCACTTTATTATCAGGGTAATGCTGGCTTCATTAAAAGTGTTGCTTCCTCTTCTATTTTTTGGAGGAGGTAGATAAGAATTGGTGTTATGGTTGAACCTCGAACAACATGGATTGACCTGCAGAGGTATATACATGGATTTTTTCGATAAATAGTGTGGGATTGTAAATGTATTTTCTCTTCCTTATGATTTTCTTAATACATATTTTCTCTAGCTTACTTTGTTGTAAGAATATGGCATATAATACATATACAAAATAGAAAAGAAGGGGCGCCTGGGTGGCTCAGTCAGTTAAGTGTCCGACTTCAGCTCAGGTCATGATCTCACGGTTTGTGGGTTCAGGGTTCAAGCCCTGCATCGGGCTCTGTGCTGACAGCTCAGAGCCTGGAGCCTGCTTCAGATTCTGTGTCTCCCTCTCTCTCTGCCCCTCCCCTACTCGTGCTTTCTGTCTCAAAAATAAACAAAAAAATTTTAGAAAGTAATACACATAACCTACAAAATAGTTTTATTCAACTGCTTATGTTATACATGAGGCTTCCGGGCAACAGTAGGCTAGTAGTGGTTACATTTGTGGGGACTCAGAAGTTAACATGCTGGGGGCTCAGTGGGTAAGCTTCTGACTCTTAGGTTCGGCTCAGATCAGGAACGATCTTGCCTTCAGTGAGTTCCAGCCTCTCATCAGGCTCCATGCTGACAGTGCAGAGCCTGCTTGGGATTCTCTCTTTCCCTCTCTCTCTGTCCCTCCTCCGCTCACCTTGTCTCTCTCAAAATTAACAAATTTTTTAAATTAAAAAATTTTTAAAGGTGATATGCTGAGTTTTGACTGCACGGGGGGATCAATGCCCTTAAGCCCCATTGGATCAAGGGTAATTATTCAATGAATGCTTGGGAGAATTCACCAGGGAAGCTCTCTAGTGCTGTGCTTTTCTTTGCTGAAGTTTTTTGATTACTGATTCTATTTATTATAGGTCTGTTGAGATGTTCTATTTCTTCTTAAGTCAGTTTAGGTAATTTGTGTGTTTCTAGGAATTTATTTCATCTAGGTTGTCTAATTTGGTGGTGTTTAATTTCTTATAGCATTCTTTCTTTTTTTTAAATTTTTTTAATGTTTTATTTATTTTTGATACAGAGAGAGACAGAGCATGAGAGGGGGAGGGGCAGAGAGAGAGGGAGACACAGAACCGGAAGCAGGCTCCAGGCTCTGAGCTAGCTGTCAGCACAGAGCCTGACGCGGGGCTCGAACCCACGAACGTGAGATCTGACCTGAGCCAAAGTCGGAGGGTTAACCGACTGAGCCACCCAGGCGCCCCACTTATAGCATTCTCTTATCCTTTTTATTTAAAAAAATTTATTTTGAGAGAGAGTGCATGTGGAGGAGGGGCAGAGAAAGGGAGAGAGAAAGAATGCCAAGTAGGCTCCCCATTGTCAGTGCCGAGCCTGGGGCAGGGGTTCAACTCGCGAACCGTGAGATCATGACCTGAGCCAAAGTCTGACACCTAACCAACTAAACCACCCAGGTGCCCCTCTTTTTTATTTGACTCAGTGGTAATGTCTCCACTTTTACTTCTGACTTTAATGGTTTGCATCTTCCCCCTTTTTCCTTTGTCAGTCTAGCTAAAAATGTGTTGATTTTGTTGATATTTTCAAAGATGCAACTTTTGGTTTCATTGATTCCATTGATTCTATTTTCTCTATTCGCTAATTATCTTTGCTCTGATCTTTATTACTTCCTTCCTCACACTAGCTTTGATTGAAGTTTACTTTTCTTTTTCTACTTCCTCAAAGAGTAAAGTTGGGTTATTCATTTGAGATCTTTTTCCTTTCTCAATGTAGGCATTTATAGCTGTAAATTTCACATGTGCATTGCTTCTGCTGCCTCCCATGACTTTTAGGATGCTGTGCTTTGTTTTTATTTGCTTCCAGATATTTCCCAACTTCCTTTGTGATTTCTCTGACCCACGGTTTCTTTAGAATTGTGTTGTTTAATATCTACATATTTGCAAACATTCCAGTTTTCCTTCTGTTGTTAGTTTCTAGCTTCATTCCACTGTAGTTGGAGAAGACACTTCGCATGACTTCAATTTTTAAGATCTTTTAAGACATTTCCCCCCTAGCATATGGCCTATACTGGAGAATATTGCATGTACATTTGATAGCAATGTGTATTCTGCTGTTCTTTCATGGAATCTTCTATAGATGTCTCTTCAGTCTAGTTGGTTTACAGTGTTGTTCGACCCTCTATGTCCTTAATCTTCTGTCTAGATGTTTTAGACGTTAATAAAAGTGGAGTTTTGAAGTCTCCCATTGCTTTTGCAGAATTATTTGCTTTTTCTTTTGATTCTGTCAATGTTTGCTGCTTATAATTTGGCGCTCTGCTGTTTGATGCATACATGTATAGATATGGCTTTGAATTACTGTCTAGTGTCCTTTTATTTCAACTTCAGCATTTTTTAAAATGTTTACTTATTTTTGAGAAAAAGAGAGATTGAGAGTGCGAGTGGGGGGGTGCCAGAGGGGGGTTACAGGGAATCTGAAGCAGGCTCTGTGCTGACAGCAGAGAGCCTGATGCGGGGCTCGAACTGACCAACCAAGAGATCATACCCTGAGCCAAAGACAGACGCTGAATCACCCAGGTGCCCTGTTGGCTATAGAATTCTTGGTCAGGCTGTCAATCTTATTGAGGACAGTATGTACATGATGACTAGCTTTTTCTTGGGTCTTTCAAATTTTGCTCTTTCTCTTTGGGTTTCAACAGTTTCATTACAATGAATCAATATGGGCTTCTTAGATGTGTAGATTTATATCTGCCATCAAATTTGGAAAGTTTGGGCCCATTCTTTCTTCAAGTATTCTTTCTGCCCTTTACTCTCTCTTTCTACACACGCTCTCCCCCTTCTGGGCCTCCTTTAATGCTTATGTTGATTCTCTTGATGGTGTCCCATGGGTCTTTTAAACCGTTCACTCTTCGTTCTCTTTCTTTCTGCTCTGCAGACTTAATACATTTAATTATCTATCTTCAGGTTTGTTGATTCTTTCTTCTGCTCATTCAAATCTTCTGTTAGAACCTCAAGTTCGGTTATTGTCCTTTTCAGATCCAGAGATTCTGTTTGGTTTCTTTTCGTAATATCTATCTCTTTATTGATAATCTGAGTTTGTTCAAACACTATTTCCCTGGCTTCCTTTACTTCTCTTTCCATGTTTTCCCTTAGGTCTTTGAGCATGTTTAAGATAATTGTTTTATAGTTATTGTCTAGTAAGTCAGATGTCTGGGCTTCCTTAGAGGTGACTTCATTTCTGTCAATTAATTCTGTCCCTTTGAGGGCCACCTTGCTGGCTTAGTTGGTGGAGCATGTGACTCTTGGTCTTAGGGTTGTGAGTTAAGTCCCCACATTGGGTGTACAGATTACTTAAAAATAAAATTTAGGGGCACCTGGGTGGCTCAGTCGGTTAAACGTCTGACTTCGGCTCAGGTCAGATCTCACGTTCGTGGGTTCGAGCCCCGCATCAGGCTCTGTGCAGACAGCTAGCTCAGAGCCTGGAGCCTGCTTCCAGTTCTGTGTCTCCTTCTCTCTCTGCCCCTCCCCCTCTCATGCTCTGTCTCTCTCTGTATCAAAAATAAATTTAAAGAAATAAATAAATAATTTTAAAGGGGCACCTGGATGGCTCAGTAATTTAAGTGACTGACTCTTGGTTTTGGCTCAGGTCATGATCTCATGGTTCATGAATTTGAACGCCGCATCTGGCTCTGCGCTGACAGTGTGGTGTGGAGCCTGCTTGGGACTCTCTCTCTCCCTCTCTCTGCCCCTCCCCACACTCTTTCTCTCTCTCTCAAAATAAGTAAATGAACTTTAAAACATGAAATAGAAGCACCTGGGTGGCTCAGTCAGTTGCGTGTCCAACTTCAGCTCAGGTCATGATCTTGCATTTGTGGGTTTGAGCCCCCGCATCAGGCTCTGTGCCAACAGCTCAAAGCCTGGAGCCTGCTTGGATTCTGTGTCTCCTTCTCTCTGCTCCTCCCCTGCTCATGCTCTCTCAAAAAAAAAAAAAAAAAAAAAAGAAATTGTAAACTGAAATAAAATAAAATTTAAAAAATTAATTTATTCTACTCCTTTGAGTAGGCCATTGTTTTATGTTTTCTTTTATGCCTTGTGATTTTTTTTTTTGTTGAAAACTAGGCATTTGAACATTACAATGTGGTAACTGTGGAAATCAGATTCTCCTCTTCCTGAGGGCTTGCTGTTTTTGTTTTTAAATTGTTGAAGCCTGTCTGATTTCATTTGTTTAGGCGCTTTTCCAAACTATATTGTGCAAGGACTGTATTCTTTGTTGTGTGTGGTCCTAAGTTCTCTGTTCTTTTAGCTCAAGCTCAGTTAATACCTTGACAGAGATTTCTTGGGATGCCAGGAGCTAAAAGAGAAAACTCCAAACCAATCAGCCAAACAGACGAATGGAAAAGAATCCACTTGTCCTAGTATTTGCAGATGGGCTCCGTGCTGGGACATTCCTCCAACATTAAGCCAGGTGTGTACTGAGTCTGAGATTCAGTCTGAGATGAAAGCTTAGGATCTCTCCTCAGGTCGTTTCTGAGCCTAAAGACTAGCCTTGGGCCATACGCATAGTTCTCCAAATCCCTCCCTATAAAAGGAGGCTCTGAATGTCCTAATTTCCCAAAGAATCTCCCCCCAACTTTTCCTCTTTGGTTTTAGATGATTGATAATCTGTTTTCACCATAATCTTCTACCCTTGGTGCTTGCAGTTTGTTAGTTCACCTTGCAGTGTGTTTGAGCAACTCCTGCCACTTTCCTGGCCTGAGCTCTGAGTTAGGTGCATTCTGTGTGAGTCCTTCAAGAAGCCCTGCGTCAGTGAGAACAGACCTATGAGGTAATTTGTGAACAAGATCTGCTCCGCCTCCTGCAGAATTGGAATCCAGGGTTCAGCACTGGGAACACAGGGTGTCTGTGCTGAACCATCGCTGCTGAGCTGAGGAGGGGGTGGGGCGATGACAAGCCAAAGTACCAGAAAGCCTTGCTACCACTTTCAAATTGCCATTTTTTTTTCTTCAAAATTTGCTTAGTTGCTGCGAACTTTTGATGGTTTTTCCAGAGTTCTGACAAAGTCAATTCTGATCGTTTCTGTTTGTTTGATGTTCCTGTGGGGTTGGGAGAGCTTGGAGCTGTCCACACCACCATTGTGCTGATAGTTTTGTTTTGTCTTTTAAGATTTTATTTTATCAAAGGGCACCTGGGTGGCTCAGTTGGTTGAGGGTCAGACTTTGCCTCAAGTCATGATCTCGCGTGTGTGGGTTCGAGCCCTACATCGGGCTCTGTGCTGACAGCTCAGAGCCTGGAGACTGCTTCGGATTGTCTTCCTCTCTCTCTGCTCCTCCCTTGCCCATTCTCAGTCTCTGTCTCTCAAAAATAAATAAACCTTAAAAATAAAAATAAAGGGGACACCTGGGTGGCTCAGTCGGTTGAGCGTCCGGTTTCGGCTCAGGTCATGATCTCACGGTTCATGGGTTTGAGCCTCGCATCGGGCTCTGTGCTGACAGCTAGCTCCGAGCCTGGAGCCTGCTTCGGATTCTGTGTCTCCCCCTCTCTCTGCCCCTCCCTGGCTCACGCTCTACCTCTCTCTCTCAAAAGAAAAAAAACAGCAAAAAAAAAAAAAAAGATTTTATTTATTGTTTTATTTTAGAGAGAGGGAGCAAGCAAGGGAGGGGCAGAGAGAGGGAGACATAGAATCCCAAGCAGGCTCTGTGCCATCAGTGCGGAGCCCAATGTGGGTCTCAAACTCACAAAACTGTGACTTGAGCCAAAATTCTAGAGTTGGATGCTCAACTGACTGAGCCTTCCAGTCACCTCCTAAAGATTTAAAGTAATCTCTATACCCCTATGGGGCTTGAACCTACAACCCCAAGATCAAGAGTTGCACACTCCACTGACTGAACCAGCCAGGTGCCCCTTGCTGATAAAGTTTTAAATATGCCCACCCCTTAAAAATAGATATAATATTATAAAAATAGGCGTGGAGATGATCAAATGACAGTTTTAGAGATTTCCCTGAGATCGGAGCGGATGATGGGGGTGCAAAAGGGGTTCAGATCTTTGGGGAATGTTTCTTTCTTTAGCTGGGTAGTGGGTAGGTGGGTGTTTGTTATTTTCTGATTGATACTTTTGAATAGACCTGAAATATTTCATAAGAAAAAATAAAACTGACAAGAGAAGGCTTGGCAGCATCTCAACAAGTTCAACGTAAAATTATCCCGTGACCCAGGACTCCTCTCCTTGGTCCAGACCCGAGGGAACCGAAGCAGGTGTTTGAACAGAACTTGTACACACGTGTCAGAGCAGCACCACTCACAGCTGCCGAAATGTAAATATTATGATTCCCCGCATATGAGCTGCCCGGAACAGACAATTATAGGGACAGAAAGTAGATAGGTGGCGGGCAGGGGCAAAGAGGGTGGGGAGCGACTGCTAAAGGGGACGGCGTTTCCTTTCGGGGTAATGAACAAGTTCCAGGACGAGATAGTGATGATGGCTACGCAACACTGTGAATGAATGAAACCCACTAAATTGCACGTTTTAAAATCGTTATGTTTAGGTTATACCTCATTTACACCACAAAAAAAAATTTTTTTATAATAAAACTGATTTTGCTTAAGAAATAGCCCTTACCATCAATTGGGTACTTTTTGGGGGTGAATCTACATGCTCACAGATTCGTAAGTGTACCTGCATCCCGAAAAGCTGCAGGTGAACCTCTCCACGTGAGGAAAATCGGCCTTGACGAGAAAAAAGAATCCAGGATGTGAAGAGGTCGCCTGCCCAGGAAGAAGCCAAACCAGGAATTCAAGCAGGCTCATCTGCTGTGAACAGCCTCCCAGGCCGGGGTCTGTTTCAAGTTCCTTAGCCCAGCTGTCACCTCCCGGTTGTCTGTATGAGAGTCTCTAACCTCAGGGCCTTTGAATAGGCTGTGTCCCCGGCGGGGAGTTCCTTTTTCTCCACTTCCATCATACCTAGAGTCTTTTTTTGCCACTTGAAAGGAGGCCCCGGCACATGACAGATGCTGAAGCAGTATTTGTGAAATGAATGAGTAGTTGGGTTTCTTTAAAGCACCGCTTGGGGCGCCTGGGTGGCTCAGTTGGTTAAGCATCCAACTTCGGCTCAGGTCATGATCTCACAGTTCATGGGTTCGAGTCCTGAGTCAGGCTCTGTGCTGACAATTTGGAGCCTGGAGCCTGCTTCAGATTCTGTGTCTCCCTCTCTCTCTGCCCCTCCCCCGCTCATACTCTCTCTTAAAAATAAACACTAAAGCATCTCTCATGTGAGCACTCTCAAATGGCAAAAACAATACAATTTAGCAATGAGTCTGACATTCCTTCTTTAAGGGAAAACAATCACGAATCCACGGGAGGGTACATGCCTCATGAACTTCCTGAGGAATGTGGGGGTTTACAGACCTTTAGAAGAAGCGTCTCAGAGACAGGCCATGGCCGACTAGGTCAGGGATTTCCTTACAAGGCTAGCAGCTCCTTTCTTCCAGGTAAGCGAAGCTAGCTAAAACTGATTTGGAAGAATGGTGTATGTAGATTTCCTATAAATACCAGTTGATTTTTTAAAATGTTTATTTATTTATTTTGAGAGAGACAGAGAGAGAGCATGCACAAGCAGGGGCGGGGCAGAGAGAGAGGAGAGAGAAATCCCAGGCAGGCTCCACATTGTCAGTGCAGAGCCCGATGCGGGGCTCGAACTCACAAAACCATGAGATCATGACCTGAGCCGGGGTCAAGGTCGGACGCTTAAGTGACTGAACCCCGCAGGCACCCCTAAGCTGACTGAGGTTTAGATGTGTGATGTGGGCAGGGCCACTGGGACAGATTCTGTTTTGTGAGTCCTGGGTATACAAATTACCCTCACCAGAAGCAAGGAGAAAGACCTGCAGATCCTCATAGCTGTGGCCTGTCCAGGGCTCAGGACATCAGAGGAGGAGCTTGGCACAGAGAGGTTGAGCCACCTGCCCAAGATCACACAGCCAGGAACTGGCAAAACCTGGATTTGAGCTTGAGTCTCCCTTTCCTGGGCATGGGTTTGTCCTGTGATGGCCCGAGTACCGCAGGCCCATTATATACCCCAGAGTGCGTGCGCATCCTTCCCATCTGAAGGTGCTAGAAGCTGCCCCTCCAGAAAATGCCTCATTGGCATTAGGATTATTATGAGGAACTGCAGCCATGGGAGAAGTTCTGAAAATAGAGTAGAAGTGACCCTTTTGTAAGGAAAAATTACATTTATAAAGGGCGGGGTGTCTCCATTTGGAAGGGTGTCTCCTTTTTTGTATCTTTTTTTTGGTTTTTTTTTTTACATTTATTTTTGAGAGACAGAGATAACTTGAGAACAGGGGAGGGGCAGAGAGAGACACACAGAATCTGAAGCAGGCTCCAAGCTCTGAGCTAGCTGTCAGCACAGAGCCCAATGCGGGGCTCGAACCTACGAACCGTGAGATCATGACCTGAGCTGAAGTCGATGCTCAACCGACTAAACCACCCAGGCGCCCCTCCTCTCCGTGGTATCAGGACAAGAAGGCTGGCTGCCAATCGCAAGAGAATCTCACCAATGGAGAAGCACATAACTAGCCTCAAGCCCACCCCCAACATCTTTCTTGAAGATGGGATCCAAGGTGGTGGTGTGGACCACCTCAAGGAGTGTATGGTTTTCCTGGGTCTCTCCTGTGTATACTTGAGGTGTACGTGTTGGACTGCTGCCCTTCTCTTGTTAATCTGTCTTTTATTACAGGAGGTCTCAGCCAAGAACTCAGAAGGGTGGGGAGAAATTCTTCCTCCTCCCCCTCCATCTCACCTCACCTCGCGCCTGGGCGCGGGGCCACATCCCTTCCTGTCAGAGGCTCCGAGGGAGATGCAGCAGGCTGGGGGCTGGTAAGGGGCCCCACTCCCCGCCCCGCTTGGCAAGCCCACCTCTCTGGCCTCAGTGTATCATTTGTGAGATGGAGATCACATGTCCAAACTCACCGGGTTTTATAAAGATTGTGTCTTAACCACCTGACCCATGATAGGGGCTCAAAATTTTCCCCCTTGGTGTTTATTGCTTTGCTCCACACTCTGCTGCAGAAGTAGGCATTCCCCCCAACCCCTCACCACGCTCACTCCCTGTTGTGCACGGCCCTCAGGGGCTTTCCCCGACCACCCCTGATCTGATAACTATCCCTCAGTCCCTGTGAATGTGACCTTATTTGGAAAAAGGGTCTTCACAGATGTGATTAAGTTAAAGATCTGGAATGAGATCATTCTGGATTTACAGTGGGCCTTAAATACACTGGTGTCCTTAGAGGGGGAAGAGGAGGGAAGAGAAGGCCACGTAAAGACAGAAGCAGAGACTGGAGTGAGGCAGCCACAAGCCAAGTGTTGGGGAGGAGGAATTCTCTCTGTCCTTCAAGGTCCCTCTAGCTGGACTAAGAATGAAACTGACATAGACATTAACAGGAGAAAGTGAAATTTAATAGCATGTGTAGGTACAGGGACTCCACCCAGACCCGGAATTCCAAAGAGAGCGAGGCAACAGGATGCTTGCATGAGCTCAGGAGCAGAGTAGGGGTCTGAGGAGAAAAGGGGAGAGAGACCCTTAGCAAGAAGGTAAGAGGAGGAGTTTATGAAACAGACGCTGCCCTATTATGCCCTATTATGTTTCTTAGGTAAAGAGGAATCTCTGGTAAGAGCTCTCTTCCTAGCATAAGCAGGTAGTTCAGGGAGGAGGTACAGAGCTTTTCCCGATTCTGCTGGGTTTTGAGTGGTTTTAACTCAAAATGATATTCGTGCTAAAGTGGCCCATCGTGGGGCTGCCTGCCCTTGGCCCCTACACGAGGAACCTCCCGGGCCACCAAAAACTGGAAGAGGCCAGGAAGGGTCCTCCCCTAAAGCCTGTAGCCGGAGTGCGGCCCATTTCAAACTTCTGGCCTGAGAGAGTATCTTTCTGCTGTTTTAAGCCTCCCCTTTTGTGGTCCTTTATCACAGCAGCCCAGGAAACTAGCACGGGAATCGTGTAGCTTGAGAAGGTGCTGGTCTGCGGGGGCACAGAGCCAGAACCTGACACCCCAGTCTTCGGGGAGGGGGGGCGCTGGATGGTGCCAGACGGAGGCCCCTCAGCCTCAGGGAAACTGCGGAGAGAACAGGGAGTGCCTGGTGGGAGACAGGACCTCAAAGCCGGGGTTGGACCGATAACTAGGCGTCTGTCAGGAGACATTCTCTCCGAGCGGCTTGCCCGGGCATATCTCAGTCCAACTCTGGCTGAAGTGGAGATCTTGCTGCCCAACCACCTCTGCTAATAACGGTCATTAGGTCCAAAATATTGGGATTATAGCTCAAATCAGGGCTCATCTACTCAGTGCTAGCCTTTAAGGGGGATTAATGAAAAAACGACGTTTGGAAGAGATTAGTGATGCTTCAGAATCCACTGGGCATCTCAAGGGCTGAGCCAGGATTTAAACCCAGGCTGGCTGTGGACCCCCTGCCCTTCAGAGGACACAGGCACCCGCTGGCCTGGAGGAACTCGTGTAATAGGATAGCAATCCTCCATGTCCCGCAAACTCATAGGAAATTTTAAAATAAACTGCTTTTTTTTTCTTTTTTGCCTCTTCCGGACCTCCTGCCGTGACTGTGTTTGCTTCATGTCATGTGAAACAAACAATAAAAGTGGGTGTGTGTTTTCTTAGGTGTTGCGTGTTCGATGAGGGTGACTATGGCCAGAAGTAGGTGGCGGTGGGGGGAAACTCTGGGAGGTGTGGGGCCAAGCCAGGTGGCGGGAACGGCCTGACCCCTGGCCTTCATGTTGTTTACTTCGACCTTGGATTGGCCCCTGGGGACCCGTAGAAGCTGCCAGCGAGGAGGGCAGGGTCCTGGGCCGCTGAGCTCATGGCTGGCTGGCTGCCCACCGCCTGACCCACCGCCCATCCCAGCTTGGCCGTGGGGCTGGCCATGAGGTCATCAGCTAACGATGTGGAGAAAGGGAGCCAGACTGGCCTGGATGCCAACATTCCAGAATTTGGTGAACTGGAAACACCATGGAGCTGAGGTTCTACTTCCCTGCCCCCAGGCACCCCATAAGCCCCCTCAGCGGTGCTGTGTCCCCTCGGGAAGTTCCAGGAATAAAGAAATTCCTGGCTCTGCTTGTAAAGTGATAGATGCCCACGCATGGGCCAGCAGCTCTGCTCCCTCCTGGATGCGCACAGCAGAGTACTATGCGGCCGGGAAAAAGAGCGGACCCCCAGGACAGATAAAGTACAAGTGACTCAGACGTGGGGTTGGGTGAAAGATGCCAGACAGAAGGGCAGAGGCACTGGCTGGTTCTGTTACGTCAAGTTGTAAAACAGCCAAACTCATCCACTGTCACAGAACGTGCACATCAGGGCACCTGGGGGGCTCTCAGTCGGTTGAGCGTCCGACTGCGGCTCAGGTCATGATCTCACGGTCTGTGGGTTCAAGCCCCGCGTCGGGCTCTGTGCTGACAGCTCAGAGCCTGGAGCCTGTTTCAGATTCTGTGTCTCCCTCTCTCTCACCCCCTCCCCTGATCACACTGTCTCTCTGTCTCTCAAAAATAAAGAAATGTTAAAAAAAGAAAAAAAAAAGAAAGTGGGCATCGCCATTATCCAGGGATAGGGAGAGTGATGGGAGGGGGCCCAGGGTGTTCCTGGGGCTGACAATGTTCTGGAACCTCATCTGGGAAGTTGACCCACAGGCCTACTATATGTGAGGTGTCCTCAAGCTAAACTCTAAGATTACTTATTTTTTATGTCAGTTGTCTCTCAACAAAAGTTTAAACATAAAGAGGCCAAGGCTGTGGAATATAATTCTGGCCACTCCTTAAAAAGTTAAACACAAAATAACAATAGGACCCAGCAATTCCACTTCTGGGCACAGCCTCACAAGAATTGAAAATGTGGGGCGCCTGGGTGGCTCGGTTGATTGAGCGTCTGACTTCAGCTCAGGTCATGATCTCACAGCTCGTGGGTTCAAGCCCCGCGCAGGGTCTGCACTGTCAGCGAGGAGCCTGTCTGGGATTTTCTCTCTCTCCTCTCTCTACCCATCCCCTGCTTGTGTGCTCTCTTTCTCTCAAACTAGATAAATAAACTAAACAAACCAACCAACCAAAAACCAGGCCCTTAAATCCTTGTACATGAATGTTCACAGCAGCTCTATTCACAACTGCCAAAAAACAATCCCAATGACCATGAATGGGTGAGTAGATGAAGAAAATGTGGTCCATCCACACATTCGAATATTTCTCAGCCATAAAAAGGAATGAAGCCCCGGCATACTATGTGGTGGAAAAACCTTGAAAACAGGGTGCTGAGTGAAAGAAGCCAGACACCAGAGACCACCTGTTGTATGACTGCACATATATGTGTGACACCGTCACTTATAATAAGAAATACGTGTTTGGTCTTTGACCCTTGGAATTCCTGTGGTGAGGGCTATAAACGTGTCTTTTTTTTTTTTTTTTTCCTAAAGTAGGCTCTATGCCCAACGTAGGGCTTGAACTCATGACCTTGAAATTCAGAGTCACATGCTCTACTGACTGAGCCACCCAGGCACCCCAAAGCTAGTTATTTTAGTCTTATTTATTTTTGAGAGAGAAAGAGAGAGAGAGAGAGAGAGAGAGAGAGAGAGAGAGCGCGCGCGAGCCATGAGGGGCAGAGAGAGAGGGAGAGAGAGAGAGAGAGAGAGAGAGAGAGCGCGAGCCGTGAGGGGCAGAGAGAGAGGGAGAGAGAGAGAATCCCAAGTAGGCTCCTCAAGGGTCATGCAGAACCCAACACAGGGCTCCATCTCACGGATCATGAGATCGTGACCTGAACTGAAATCAAGAATTGGACACTTAACCAACTGAGCCACCCAGGTGCCCTGACCCTGGTTTTCTTATTCTTAGAAAACGGATGGGTCTGAATGGGAAGCGGCTGGGCCCAACCTCCCAACCAGCTGCGATGAGGCTGAAGTGACGGTGGCAGGAGCAGGTTTAAGCACCTCGTGCTGGCCTGGGGACATCACTCAGGACACTTCGGGACGCTCATGCTGGCCTGGTGGTAAGGCCAAGGCACAGAAGCCGAGGTGCAGGGGAGCCTCGCTGTCCCCAGTGGGTGCATGCTGGGGGTGGGGGGTGGCCTGACCCTGCTCTCCCAGGAGGGACTTGCTGTGTGATCACCAGCAAGCCCTTGAACCTCTTGCCTGCACACAC
>NC_043711.1:13564096-13570078 GCF_006229205.1 Suricata suricatta
TGGGGACATCACTCAGGACACTTCGGGACGCTCATGCTGGCCTGGTGGTAAGGCCAAGGCACAGAAGCCGAGGTGCAGGGGAGCCTCGCTGTCCCCAGTGGGTGCATGCTGGGGGTGGGGGGTGGCCTGACCCTGCTCTCCCAGGAGGGACTTGCTGTGTGATCACCAGCAAGCCCTTGAACCTCTTGCCTGCACACACCGTCACACTGTACACATTCCATTGATCTGCCTCAATGCCGCCCGTCTTCTCTGTGGCCAGGAAGCAGGCACAGGGGCCAGAGCCAGGGGCCCGGGTGCTAAGCAGTGGAGAAGGGTCTGAGGGGAAGACCTGGGTCCTCCTGGGGCACCCCGTGTCCCTGCACCATCTGGTGGCTGGACCTGACACCGGCCCCAAACCCCAGCACTCCAATTCCCTGCCCTCTCCACTCCAGGGCAGACAGAGCCAAGGTCAGATACTCCCAAGTGCTGTGAGGTCAGGTCTACGCTGAAGGAAAGGCTAGGGGTTGGGAGCACTCAGCCGAGCCTGGAAAGGTAACGGTAGACAAGGCTGCCTGGAGGAGGGGCTTCTTGAGCAGGGTTTTGAAGAAGGAGCAGAGTTCCCCCACAGATCAGGAAGACTGACTGCAAAAACACTCCGGTAATCACACACCTCCTGTGTGTCTGGCCTTGTCCTTTGTGCCCCATTTGAACTTCTCTCCAGTGGAAGTCTCAGTTCTTGTTTTCCAGACGAAGAAACAACAGAGGCAGGATGAAGAGGAATGACTTGCCTAAGGTTGTACTCGCTGGCTCTTTCTGGCCCTTTCTCCTCGGCTTCCTTTGGTTTTCGACCAGCTGATCTGGAGTCTTTGACCCTAACCAGGAAGGGAGAGAGAAAGTCCCAAGAGGGAGAGGGCCTCCTCTTAAGCTCCTGCTATGGAATTTAGCACATAGTAGGTGACTAAGTCTTTTTTGATAAAAGCACTCTTTCCACCAGCCCACTAGGCTGAGATGAGGTTCCCATGTTATGGAGGAGGATACTGAGGCTCACAGTGGTACCCCAGCTTCAGCAGGAGCACATCTCTGGGATGAGGCCCAGCTGTGACCTCATGAGTGGTTAGTTTGTGCACAGGGGTGGGTGGGCAGGAGATACTGGCCAGGTCAGGGGGGCTAAGGTCGGACTACAAAGTTTGGTCCTGCAAGCGTCAGTCCCAGCTCAGAGAGGGCACAGCCCTGCCCGGGGCTGGAACCAACACCCTCGCGCCACCCTCTGATACTGCCACCCGGGGGCTACCACCAGGGCATGGCCTGTTCCCGGTCCAGGAGCACCTCCCAGACCTCCCAGGGACCCGCCGAGATGCAACCCGATCTCGAGGTCCCTGGACTCCAGAAGCTGCAGAAACCCTTCAAAAATACCCTGACCATGATGCCATTAAACAAGACCTTGAAATGGGGTGCCTGGGTGGCTCAGTCAGTTAAGTGGCCCACTTCAGCTCAGGTCATGATCTCACAGTTCGTGGGTTCGAGCCCTGCGTCGGGCTCTGTGCTGACAGCTCAAAGCCTGAAGCCTGCTTCAGATTCTGTGTCTCCTTCTCTCTCTGCCCCTCCCCTGCTCATGCTCTGTCTCTCAAAAAAATAAATAAATAAAGACCCGAAAGACCCAAATGCCGACCAGATCCTAAAGCATGAGTGAAACCTCAGGGACCCCTTGGGGCAGCCCCCGCATCCAACTGCCAGTTGCGGGTCATAGAGACCCGCTGCTGAACCTCAGTCACTCCCAATCTGCGAACTCAGCAGGAATAGCCCTTCTCCCTTCGGGACCAAAGAGGGAGCCAGGAGCCTCATCTGTGTGGCCAGGCAGCGTGGGGCTCGGCCAGCGCGGGGTCATTATAACCCCACCCTGATCACTGACGGAGGAACTGACGCCCAGAGGGGCCAGCAACTCTCCTGTAAGTGCATAGCACTTGGAGAACCCAGAGGCCGGTGCTGGGAGGGCATGGTTCTTGACCTTGGTGGAGGGGAGAGGGGAGATACGTGCAGGGGTGAGGGGAAGGTAGGCAGAACCTACTTAGGTTGGCTCCAGATCTGAAGCAATTCAGGGCCAAACACTGCTTGCCAGCAGAAGGTGCCCTCCAGAACCTGGGCTACATATGATCCCCTGGGAGGAAGGCGGGGGAAGCTGCCAGGCTCCGGAGAGTGCTCTGGGCCCTCCCTGGTCTCGCCTATGCTGTGCACTTTCTGAGTAAATCTGTGTCCTCTCTGAACCTAGTAACTAGGTTGAGGGCCCAAGAATCTCAGGCCCACTCCGCACTTGTCCCCAAGACCTGGACCAGCTTGGGGGGGGTATGTCTGAGGATCCTAAGGGTCCAAGGAATCTGGAAGCTGGGCACCCTGTGTGGTCTGGTACCCTTCACTTCCCAGACATGGAATCCAAGATCCGGAGGGTTGAATACACAATAGCTGGTTGGTGCGGCTCCAGCACTTCAGTAAAATGCTTTAGACTTCTGGAGGGGGCAGAACCAGTGTCTGACTTTCAGTCCCTCTAACTATCAGGTCTACATTAATTCCTGCAAGTATTTACTGAGCACTCACTGTACGCCAGACATGGCTGTGATCAGGAAGAAAGAAATCACTGCTGAGATTCTAGTAGGGGAGAAGAAATGCTACACGATGAAATAAAACAGGGCAGTGCCTATTTTAGGCAGGCTGGAGGGGTATGTCACCCAGCATCCTGAGATTCAGGGGAAGAGTGTGCCTGGAAGAGGAAGCAGCTTGTGCAAAGGCCCTGTGGTGGGATCCGGCTTGGCATGTGGGAAGAAATGAGCACCCTGCCCCTAGCACATAGGAGGCCCACGAATTACCAGTTTCTCCTTCTCTCTCCACAGTAAACCTCCAGCCTAGCATCTCTTCTGCCCATGAGAAACCCTGCTTTTTCCAGGCCCTGCTTCCACGGCCAAGGCCACTATGAGCTTTACGGTCCCTGAAGCACCACGTGGGCCTGAGAGTCAGCTCCCAGTCACCCCAGAAGTGGCGTCCAGGCCCCTGGAACACCAGAGCCACCAGAAAGACTGGATAGAAACCATTTGGGATATGCCTCATAGCTTAACCACAATGTTGCCACTTTCTCTGGAAGCCCACAGGTCAGGGCGGCAGCACTGGGGGTGAGGCAGGCACTTGCTACCGTCCACATCCTGCAACTTAATTCCTAACAGCTCCTGAGTGCACATTCCAACAGACCTTGTCCCCTGACTCACTCCCTGCCAATGAGTCCTCCTTACAGCCTCGTGAGGGGGCGAGGGGGGGCCATTACCACCTCCTACCGATAGGGAAACTGAAGCTCATTTATCACAAGCTGAGGGTTGAGGGCTCACAGATCATGAGGGGCTCCAGTCCAGCCTTAGCTGTTCTTCCATCCCCCAAATCCATTTCTCTTCCTCCCTTTCCTCATCAAACCCACCCTTGGCTGCCCAGAGACCCACAGAAGAGCCTGCCTCCCCAGTACACACGGGGCACGGAGAAAGGGGATGAGATGAGAAAGAGAGAAGTAACCCTCGGCTCACGGGGGTAGGGGGGCTGGCTCCCCGCTGCTTGGGTTGGCGTCATCCACGGGTTCTAAAGGGGTGGGGTCTGAGGCAAGTGGCTTTGTGGCTGACATACTTTGTCCTGAGGACACCCCGGAGGAAATCAGTTTGGGACTGGACTCCCTCTCCCTAGGCACGCAGTATCCTGGCTTTTGGGGAGCAGAGCTGGTTTTCTGCCTGCCCTGGGGATACCTGGCATGTTTCTGGGGTCCCCTTAACGTCTCAGGTTTCTCTCTTGCCCTAAATCTCTCTTTAGGACAAAGCTTTCCTGCTGAAAGTGACTATATCTTCTGTCCCCAAAGGAGGGCATGGGCCCTGCCCCCTTCGGTCGCCTTCTCCCTGATGCCCAGGGTTCCTGTGAGTGCCTTGTCTGGAGCCCCTGTGCCTGGTACCCCAGGGTCTGCTGGGCTTTGCCTGAACTTGACATGTCTCATGTCTTTGTGAGAGTTTAGCCTCTGCCCACTGATGCCACCAGGGTCATCCTCTGCCGGGGGCACCAGTGGACGGAGGGGGCCTGTCCTGGTGTGTGACCTGGTGCCCAGTTTGTGTTGGCTGTTATGAGTTTGCTGAGCTAAGAATAAGATTTCTGTACATCATGTTCTTCTCACAAGCCCCTGCCTTTGTCCTACGCACAGAGAGTCCGAGTAACTTGCCTACCGTCACACAGCGAAGCCGGTGGCACTGAGATTTGAATCACGATCATGTTGACCCACAGCACGGGCAAAAATCCCCACTCCCTGTGTGGTCTCCCCACCACCCTGACTCGGTGCCGTTACCACCTTTCACAGATGGGGAAACTGAGGCTCTGCCAGCTGATGCCCTTTGTCCCACATGTCATGGCCAGGGAGAAGTGGGCCCGAATGTCAACCCGGGCCAGCTTTTCTGGAGCTGACAAATGCCCAGTCTGTTGGGACTTAGGGCAGGAAAAACTCTTCATGAGGCTTTTAAATTGGGGGGGAGCACAAAAAACCCCAAAACAAACAAACAATACAACAGTCCTAGATGGAGGGAAATGCCAGGCTTAGAAATGCCAGGACAGGGCGCCTGGGTGGCTCAGTCGATTGAGCCTCTTGACTTCGGCTCAGGTCAGATCTCACATTTGTTGGTTCGAGCCCCGCGTCGGGCTCTGTGCTGACAGCTCAGAGCCTGGAGCCTGCTTCCGGTTCTGTGTCTGCCTCTCTCTCTGCCCCTCCCCCTCTCATGCTCTGTCTCTCTCTGTATCAAAAATAAAAATAAAACATTAAAAAACTTTTTTTAAAGAAATGCCAGGACAACAGATGGCCCCCCCAAGGCTGGACGGGTGTGAGGCCCCCAGGTGCAGTTGTCCCTACAATCTTACTCGCCCCTTTCGGTTCGGTTCCCATACTCCTTAAGGGAAATGTGTGTGAACAGGGCCTGTAGCGTGTGATCTGGTGAATGTTGGCATCTCACCGTCATTGACCTTGCAGGGATGCCTACTGGGACAGCGCCCCTTTGCCCTGCCCACCCCGGGTCAGGTCACGCCTAAGCCCTGGTGACCCTTGCTGACCTGCCCCTACTGCGTTAGGATTACTCAGCACTCTGGCTGGCCTTCAGTGCCCAGCCTCCGCAGTGGGTACAGCAGTGTGGCCGCAGCTCCTGGTCTAGTCCGTCTAGGACGCTTTGCGAGCACTTACTGCGGGGGTCAAGCTGGGAGGCAAGAGGCCATCTTCCCAACAGCCCTTGTCAAGATGGTAATGAGAGCGGCAGGAGCTGGTCTGTTTACTAAGCACCTGAATGCCCTGGGCGTCACAGGGGAGACCTGCAGCTGGGTGGTAATCCCACAGCAGAGAGACGGAGACTCAGGCTGGGCTCACACAGCTAGTGGGTGCACGCTGGGGGTGGGGGGCGGCCTGACCCTGCTCCCCGAGTGAGGACTTGAACCTCTTGCCTGCACACACTGTCACACTGTACACATTCCATCGATCTGCCTCAACCGCCGCCCGTCTTCTCTGTGGCCAGGAAGCAGGCACAGGGGCCAGAGCCCGGGGCGCAGGGTCCTAAGCGGTAGAGAAGGGTCTGAGGGGAAGGCCTGGGTCCTCCTGGGGCACCCCATGTCCCTGCACCATCGGTGGCTGGACCTGACACCAGCCCTCCAATCCCCTGGCCCCTCCACTCTGGACTGGGCCCCAGAGTCGCTTCACCTCTCTCTAAGTCTTCAAAGGGCCTCCAGTCTGGGGCAGACAGAGCAAGCACAGGTACTCCCAGTGAAGAAAAGGGTGGGGGTTGGGAGCACTCAGCCGAGCCTGGAAAGGTAACGGTAGACAAGGCTGCCTGGAGGAGGGGCTTCTTGAGCAGGGTTTTGAAGAAGGAGCAGAGTTCCCCCACAGATCAGGAAGACTGACTGCAAAAACACTCCGGTAATCACACACCTCCTGTGTGTCTGGCCTTGTCCTTTGTGCCCCAT
>NC_043711.1:13570178-13592934 GCF_006229205.1 Suricata suricatta
TGAAGAAAAGGGTGGGGGTTGGGAGCACTCAGCCGAGCCTGGAAAGGTAACGGTAGACAAGGCTGCCTGGAGGAGGGGCTTCTTGAGCAGGGTTTTGAAGAAGGAGCAGAGTTCCCCCACAGATCAGGAAGACTGACTGCAAAAACACTCCGGTAATCACACACCTCCTGTGTGTCTGGCCTTGTCCTTTGTGCCCCATTTGAACTTCTCTCCAGTGGAAGTCTCAGTTCTTGTTTTCCAGACGAAGAAACAACAGAGGCAGGATGAAGAGGAATGACTTGCCTAAGGTTGTACTCGCTGGCTCTTTCTGGCCCTTTCTCCTCGGCTTCCTTTGGTTTTCGACCAGCTGATCTGGAGTCTATGACCCTAACCAGGAAGGGAGAGAGAAAGTCCCAAGAGGGAGAGGGCCTCCTCTTAAGCTCCTGCTATGGAATTTAGGATATAGAAATAAGTGGGTTGTTTTTTTTTTTTGACAAAAGCATTCTTCCCACCAGTCCACCACGCTGGGAGGAAGTCCCCATTTCACAGAAGAGGATACTGAGGCTCCAAGAGGCTTCTGGGGGGAGGGCATCCTCCTCTTCCCCAGGAGAACGCCCCAGAAGGGCCTCCCCCGTTAAAAGCAGCCCAAGACCCAGCCAACTGCGGTCCCCGGAGTGTTTACTCTGCACCCAGAGCGGAAGGGACCAGGCAGGCGGGGGCGGACAAAGTCCGGGGATTATAAAGGCCAGTCCGGCAGCGACCGGTGTCTCAGTCCAGAGCGCAGCGAGCACAGGCATGCCTGAGCCAGGACCCACGCCACCCATGCTGCTGGTGCTGCTGGCGCTCCGCTGGCTGCCTTCGGGGGGCGCCCCGTCGCTGGCCCAGGAGCACCTCCCGGCCTTTCCAGGGCCCTCCGACGCTCACTCCAGTACCGAGGTCTCCAGATCCGAGGAGTTTCGGAAACTCTACGGACACCTGCAGGCCAGGTTGCGGTGGAACCAAAGCTGGGAAGATTCAAACCCTGACCGAGTCAGCTCTGAAGCTCAAGTCCGGATACTCACTCCCAAACGTGAGTGAAACTAGGAGACCGTGCCCCCTGTGCGGCTGCGGTCATCTAACCGGTGGTGCTGAGTTACAGGGACCCAGACCTGCCGCTGAGCCTTAGTTTCCCTATCTGTGAAGCAGACAAGAACACACACACACACCCCACCCCGCCCCTTGGGGCTGATGCCGGAGGTGGAGGCCAAGACAAGGCGAGGTTTGGGCAGGGTGAGATGTTACAGGTCGCAGATGGGGAAACTGAGGCCCAACGATCCTCTTGAAAACTCATAGAGCCTGGAATTTCCAGAAACAAAATCGGGCGCGGGAGGGGGATTGGAGTCCCTGTCCTTGGATTTAGGGGTGGGGAAGGGCGCGCGATCTAGGAGAAAGGATGCAGGGGAGCGGATGAGAAGAGCGCAGCCCAGGGATGGGCGGAATCTGCCCGTACTGGTCCCAGTCTGACGCAATCACTTGACAAGGCACCGCTGAAGACTCACGTAGCACGTGCCTTGAGGAGGGAGGGGTCATTTCCTCCTTCTCCGCCGAGGCTCTAGGGGGTAGAGAGGGTGGAGGGAGATCTGGGCTGCGCTAACTGGGAGGGGTTAGGAGAGCGGCAAGCCAGAAGGGGGCGCTATTCTCTCACCCTAATCCTACTCGTGCTGTGAGACTCCAGGTAAACCTCTTGTCCTCTCTGAGCCTAGTGACTGAGTCCAGGGCCCTCAAACCCTGGCCTGCCCTCTCTCCCCCAACACCTGTACCAGCCTAAGGACCTGAGGACCCTGGGAAGCCAGGCATCCTTCATGTCTCAGCCACGGAAACCAAGATCCAGAGAGTTGAAAACACAGTAGCTGGTTTTCTCCCCAGCCCCGGGCACTTAGTAGCCCTTCAATAAAATGGTTTTGACTTCCAGAGGAGGCAGAACCAGTGTTTGGCTCTTAGTCCCTCTAAATATCACGTCTCCATTAATTCCTCCAAGTATTTACTAAGCACCTACTGTGTACCAGACATGGGGGTGACCAAACAGAAACTTCTACTGAGGTTCTAGTAGGAAGATGAAATGGTACACGAGGAAATAAAATAGGGCAGTGCCTGGTCAGGCAGTCTGGAGCAATATGTAGCCCAGCCTGCTGAGATTCAGGGGAATCGTGTGCCTAGAAAAGGAAGCAGCTGTGCAAAGGCCCTGAGGTAGGAGCCAGGTGGGTGCGTGGGAGGAACCGGGCACTTGCACCTGGTGCACACAGGCCCGTGACTGACTGGCTTTCTTCTCTCCCTCAGTGCGACTTGGGCTGGGCGGCCACCTGCACCTGCGCCTCGCCCAGACTGACCTGACGGAGGGCCTTCCCGCATCCTTCCGCCTGCATCGGGCGCTGTTCAGGCTGTCCCCGACGGAGCCGCGCTCATGGGACGTGACGCGGCCGCTGCAGCGTCAGCTCAGCCTTGGAGGCTCCGGGGCGCCCGCACTCCACCTGCGACTGTCGCCTCAGAGGGACCGCTTGCTGGCGGCTTTGCCTTCCGCGCGTCCCCAGCTAGAGCTGTACTGGCGGCCGCGCGCCGCCAGAGGGCGTCGAAGTGCGCATGCGCACGCCGAGGACGGCTGCCCGCTGGGGGCGGGGCGCTGCTGCCGCCTACAAAGCTTGCGCGCGTCGCTCGAGGACTTGGGGTGGGCCAACTGGGTGGTGGCGCCTCGCGTGCTGGACGTGCGCATGTGTATCGGCGCGTGCCCAAGCCAGTTCCGGTCGGCCAACACGCACGCGCAGATGCAGGCGCGCCTGCACGGCCTGAACCCCGACGCGACGCCAGCGCCGTGCTGCGTGCCCGCCAGCTACGAACCCGTGGTGCTCATGCACCAGGACAGTGACGGTCGAGTGTCGCTTACACCCATCGACGACCTCGTGGCCAAGGACTGCCACTGCCTATGAGCGGTCTTAGTCTTTCCCTTACGGCGCGTGCACAGTGGAAGTGACCTCAGAGATCCTTGCCTGTCCAATGGGCTTGTGGGTGCTGAGATACCCGATTTCCCACCACTGCTGTCTACCCCCTGCGGCGGAGACCGCTGTATTTATAAGTTTGTATTTATTATTAATTTATTGGGGTGATCCGCCTGGGGGCTGGAGGGCTGGTCTGATGGTGTGCATTTATTTAAAACTGTGGTAATAAAAGTGAAGTTGTCTGACTTGAGCCCCATGGTGTCCAGGATGGAGCTGGCGACCCTGGGAAGAACCTTCCCCTGTGTAGTTTCAGTTCCCACAGGGGACCTGGTATTAGGGTGAGCGGAACAGTTCAGGGAATGAATGGTGGCACGTTCTGGGATGCCAAGCAACTGGATGGTGCTCATGACACCAGTGCCCCTCAAAGACACCCTTCTCAGGGCGCCTGGGTGGCTCAGTCCGTTGAGCGTCCGACTTTAGCTCAGGTTATGATCTCGTGGTCTGTGAGTTCGAGCCCCGCGTCAGGCTCTGTGCTGACCCCTCAGAGCCTGAAGCTTGCTTCGGATTCTGTGTCTCCCTCTCTCTCTGTCCTTCCCCTGCTCGCATTCTCTTTCTCTCTCTCTCCATCATATACATACATATCAAACACACACACACACACACACACAAGACATCCGTCTCCCTGTCTCTGTGCTTCTCTATCTCTTGTTCCTCTGTTTCTGAGACCCTTCTGGGTGCCCATCTCCCTTGCATTGGAGTCACCTTTCCAAACAGGCCACCGTCCATCTGCAATCAGGCATATTGTGTGTGATGTTGCCCGTAACCTAGAAGCATCCCATCACTTTCTCTGTGGCACCTCACTCCATGTTAATGAGCTCTATTCTTTCCTATAAAAAGAGCTGGGGGGGGGGGGGTCCGCGTCCTGCATGGCAGCAGCAGCCAGGAGTTCCAGGGCTCTGCCTGCACTTGGTTTCTACCAGCCCAAAAACAACAGCATGGCCCCTGTCCCCTGCAGCGTCTTGCTTGTGGCCACCCACGACTATTACTGGCACCGCCTGCCCTCCACTTCCAGTAACAGCTCCTGCAGAAGGGCAGAGTACCCCGGGGAAGCCGTCCCTCAGCACCCTAGTTCCCCAAGACGAACCCGGGTCACTCGTGGGCAAGCTGTTTTTTGGGGAAGTCCACTCTCCCATGCATGGCTACAGTGTTGGAGTCCCAGAACCCACAGATCATCCAGGAGTTGGTTCTGGAAGTGATGCGGAAGCAGCCTGGTGACCGGCCTGACAAAGCTCACATCTGGCCCCAGTCCCGAGTGGGCACCACGGCCGCCAGCCTTCAGAAGGCGGTAGACTCATCGGAGCCCATCCCTCCCCTCCCTTCCCCGTGGACTAGGCAGCCTGCAGCAAACAGACCCAGTTGGTTTCTTTTCTATCAAAACAGCAAAACACCAAAAAGGAAGTTGAGAGAACCCCACTCTTTACTACCCAGGCCACGGACATGCCTTCCTGACGCCGTTAGTGTGTGCCTTACACCAAGTGGCAAATCTACTCCAAGCAGCTAGTTACAAAACGGAAACAAAAAAAAAAACCAAAAACAACAGGGAAATAAATACATTGTGAAGAACATTTTCATGCACATAGATCTCCAGTGTTATAAGAGACTTCCTACTTGGGATGTTGGAATCCCTAAAATGGGCCAAATCCAGCCCTGCGCCACACCCACCTGCCTGTCCACCCAGAGAATCTCTGATAGGAAATGTTAAGGGGGCCCGGGGAACCGAGTACCTGCTTCCAGCAGTGAGGGAGGTGTGTCTCCTGTGAATGCTGCCACCCAGCGGCAGACCTGAGTGACTGTAGGTGCCCCTGAATGTATTTAGTGAATGCCCACTTTGTGCCTTGATTGGGCACTGAGGACACAGAAGTAACAAAACAGGCAAGAAGCATCCCATTTGAGCTCAGTTGAGTGAGGAAGATAAATGAGTGCAGAGATAAACAAGAGGAAAGCGGTGGACAGTGGTAAGAATCGTGCTGAAGAGTCAATCCAGGCCACATATTAATGAATGGAGGCAGAGGTGATTTAGATGGTCAGCAGAGGGGGCCTCCCTGAGGAAATGATACATGAACTGAGACCTGGAGGAAGAACAGGACTCCGGAGAGTTGGGGGATGGGCATTTGAGGCATAACAGCAGGTGCAAAGGCCCTGGTGTGGAAACAAACTCAGTGTTCAAGAGCAAAACTGTTGAAGATGGGGCCAGAGGGTTGGGTGGGGGCTAGAATCCACCAGATCTCATGGGTGGTGGTGAGGGTGTGGGTGTTTTTGAAGAGCCATGAAGTAGGCATGGGAGCTGGGGAAGGTTGAGATCTGATTTATCCCAGAGGCAAGAAAGATGACTGGGGACAGGAGTGGCCACTTGAACAGTGTCTAGGGTGGGCACACAGGGATGTACGGAAGATAAAGGCCCTCATGGTTTCCCTCTCCCACCCCAGATCGTTCCCAAGTATTGGGGAACCCAAGGAAGCCTCCAAAGTAAACTCAACACCAGGGTCACCCAAAGCTAGCAGATGCCATATTGAGCCTCTCCCCAAAGAGGAGCTGATGTTTTTGCTGAACATTGTGCTGCCCATGTGCCTTTTCATGCCTCTAGCTGCTGTTTGTCGGGCTGGTCCCTCCACCCAGTATGCGTGTCCCCCCACTTCTCCAACACTTCTTCAAAACCTACTCCCGATCCCCTTCTTACATGCAGCCTTTTCTAAACTCCGTCTCCCTCTGGAGCCATTGCCCCCCTCCCTCCCACTAGCCCAGGCTTGACCTCTCAAGACTGAGGTTGTCTGTGTCCAGCCTTCCCCCCTCGACTGGAGGGCCAGCAGGACCCAGGCTGGAAGCTGGTGACAGGAAACCCCACTGAGGCATGAGTCTGAACAAACTCTTAAAAGACACTGAGCTCTGGGAGTGTTTAACTCTGCCTGAAGAGAAATCAAGGAAGGCTTCTTAGAGGAAGCGGCATTGAACCACTCAAGATATGAAAGCTAAAACATCAGCAGAGACTAATTCTAATTGCCTTGTTGTACAGGTGGGGGAACTGAGGTCTTGTTAATGGCAGAGTCAGGACTTGGGCCTGTGCCCCCTGACACCCAGGGACCAGAGGCCCACAGCTGTATGAAGGTGTGTAAGAGTGAGGCAAAGTGCAAGGGGATGGCATTCTGGGTGAAAAGAACGGCATGGGCAAATGAAAACTTCAGGAGCGAGGTGGACTTGGTGGTGAGGAGGCCTATACCAGGACAGAGGGACGGGAGAGGACGGTGAGTTGGGCAGGGCAGGATCGCGCAGGCCTCAACCGGGCACTGGGGAATCCACGGAGGGCATGTGAGCAGGGGAGAAACACAGTATCCCTCTGTGGCTGGTATGGGCTGCCATGGGGGTGAGGCCTGGGTACCACGTACCTGGGAAGGGGGCCTAAGAGGGACAGAGCTGGGGACCAAGGGTGGGGAACAATTGAGGAGTCTCAGATCTGGTTTGGGGAGCTCAAGGAACCCGCTCGCCCTGAGCCAGCAGCCTTGTCAGTCCTGCAGCGTTTATTGAGCACAGAGCACCGCCAACTCTCACAGGAGGGTGACGATGGAGTTCACACAGCGACCCTCCGGTCCCCATGCTGGGCCTCTCCTCTTCCCCTTCCAGCAGCTGCGGGAGATGAGAAGCAGAGTGGGGCCTCCAGAGCCTCCCTGAGGCTTTAGGGATGGTCCTTCTCTGTCCCCATTCCTCAGGTGGGAAAAACTGAGGCCAGAGGAGAGCCAGAGGGCTCTAAGTCAGCTGGAAGGCAGCAGGCTGGAGGTCGGGGCATCAAAGACTCAGCGCCCGGGAATCACGTACTCCTCATCGTCCAGTGGGGCTGGGCCCAGCGACCGCAAGTTGCAGTAGATAGGTTGGGAGGCATGGTCAAGGCCCTCATAATTCATGTAGAAGTCACTATCCTCTGATGGGTGGGCCCTGTGGAGACAGATTGATGCGAGGGAAGGGAGGAATCAGGGGGTAGGCACATCAGCTTTGAGAGACAAAGAAAGTTCTGAGCAGCTGGGTCTCCCCCACCCCCACCCCTAGTATTTACATATGAAGAAACTGAGGCACCGGGCAGTGCTCTCCCAGCCTCTCAAGTTTCCCTGAGAAAAGGAGGTGAGGACCAGGGATTCAGGGAAGATTCTGTGGATCTAGCACTGTAATGCTGGGGTGCAAGAACCCTGAGCCCGTGGTCGAATCGTTTTCCTCCTTAAAGTTGAGATCGTTGCTCACTTCTTACATGAAATCTAGCCTTCAGTTTCCTCCCGAAAAATCAGCAGCTCCGGTTGCACCAGCCACATGGACACAAGTGGCTAAAGCTGAACCAGTGCCCGTTCAAATGGGAAATGTTTTCAGTAGGTTCCCGGAAGCAACTGATTTCGTGGCCTCAGGACAGAAATAAAATCTTTGAGTCCCAGATCAGCTGGTCCAGGAGATGGTAGTTTCTTACCCATGTCTGGCTCTGGTAGGAAAGACCCCCTGAGAAGAACTCTCTAGCCTCTGGAACATGCTTCTGGAACCCTACCCCAGGTTGGGGGGGGCACCTCCTTTTTTTAAATGTTTATTTTTGAGAGAGGGAGAGAGAGAATCGCGCATGCATGCAAGTCGGGGACGGGCAGAGAGAGAGGGAGACACAGAATCCAAACCAGGCTCCAGGCTCCCAGCTGTCAGCACAGAGCCCGATGTGGGGCTGGCTCGAACTCACGAACCTTGAGATCATGACCTAAGCTGAAGTCAGACACTCAACCAACAGAGCCACCCAGAGACCCCTGGGGGTACCTCTTTGTTAGGTCTTATAACAAAGGCTATTTGGGGCAAGTGGTGTCTATCATTCATTCATGCTTTAGAATGAATCACTCAGGGGCGCCTGGGTGGCTCAGTCGGTTAAGCATCTGATTCTTGGGCTCAGCTCAGGTCGTGATCTCACAGGTTCATGGGTTCGGGCTCTGTGCTGACAGAGTAGAGCCTGCTCAGGAATCCCTCTCTCCTCTCTCTCTCTCTCTGCCTCTACCCTGTTTGCGCGCTCTCTAAATAAATAAATAAATAAATAAATAAATAAATAAAAGAATGAATCCCTCCAAATACATACATGCTTGTATAGGATAGACAGGACTCTGAGCCAGGATGTTTCCTGCCTCTGCTTTGGACTCACTTGGGCAAGTCACTCCCTGGTCCCCCAGAGCTCTGGTCCTACAACTAAAATGTAGAGTGGGAATGACACATCCAGTATCATTTGGATCAGGTCACAGTGTTTTTGGAGGAGACTGGCCCTGAGGCTTTGGGGACATCGAGGCTGAGGCGAGCATCAGAACATGAGCGGCCTTATTGAGTCTAGCACCTTCAGTTCCCTACCACAGACCACTTCTGCTTTTGAGCCGAATTTACATCTGCTTTGCCTATTCTCTCATTCCTCACCAGCAGCTTCCCACCAGCTTCCCCACTTTGTGGATTCCCTTGCCCAAACCCATCCCTGATTCTGTTCCACTCCTGCTTGGATTCTCCAAGCCCCCTTCAGCCTCAGCTCTGATGTCTCGCCTTCTCAAAACGGATTCCCAGAAGATTCTCCGTTCTCTTCCACCTCCAGGACTTTACCCCTGCTGGTGCTGCCCCCTGAAATTCCCTCATTCCCTCATCCAACCTGGAAAAGCTGAACCCATCCGTCTAAGTCCAGCCAAATCTGGAGGTGTCAGGGTTTTGTTGGGCGGGGGGAAGGGACACAGCTTTCTTAGCATCTCATGTGTCAAGGGCAATGGGATAGGGGAGCTGTCTCCATTTTACAGAGACTGAAACAGAGGTTCAGAGACAGCCCTGGGTCACACGGGAGCTGAGCCCAAGCCACTGACTGCTACCGCAAAGCCCCGACTCTGCCTCAACACTTGCTTCCTCTCTCCCCATCCTTGACAGCCAGAAACTGGGTTTGCAGGTCATGAAGGGGGAAACGGGTCTCATTTACAGGAACTCAATTCTTACCCCAACTCTACGAGGTGTGGGGGGGGCTCTTATTATCCCCAATTTACAGGTGAGAAGACTGAGGCCCTGGGGTGAAACACTTCCCAAGATCACACAGCCTCCAAGAGGTAGCACAGGGATTTGAATCCCAGCCATCTGCCTCCAGAGTTTTGCAGGCAGATGTGAGTCACTCACCCCTGTTCGGCCCACTGGTGGCTGGCAGGTGGCTGGCCCACGAACACATTCTCATAGTCGGGTGTTGGGGGTCTGGGCTTCACGGCCTCTGGGGGTTTAGGGCTGAGGCCCCGGCTACTGTACCTCGGCTGCTTGCCCAGGCCAGACCTGGAACCTTCCTGAGCAGCCCATGTTTTGTCCAGGCCCCGGCTGTTGACCTTCCAGTGTCCCCGGAGTCTCCGGACCAGCAATGGGCCAGCAATGGTGAGCCCAAGGAGCAGGCTTCCACCGGCTACCAGTGCCCCAATGGTCCTCAAGGACAGGCTGGGGGGGCAGCCAACCTCCAGGAAGGCAGAGATATTTTGCCAGGCACCAGTAGCTGTGTCCAGGCATAGCAGAGGCAGCTGGCCAGAGCAGTTGTCCCGTCTGACCTGGTGCCAGGGTTCTAGGACACAGCCGCAGTCAGCCTTCAGGTCAAGTTCACAGCGTATGGCCAGTGCCCTGTCCACTCGGTCCAGCGGGTTATTTGTCACATCGAGGACCTCCAGCTTTTCCAGGAGGGCAAAGAAGGGCAGTGGTAGCTCTTGAAGGCCGTTCCCGGACAGGTCAAGAAGGACCACGTTCCTGGCCTGCAGAGACTGGTTCCGGGGCAGGCTCAGGCCTTGGCCGCTGAAATTCAGGCACGTGGCTGTGAACTCTGTGGTCCAGTCCACGTCCGCTGAGGGCACATCGCATGACAATCCTTGGCTGCTGGGGTCCTCCAGCAGCAGCGGCAACAACAGCATCCACACCAGGGCGCCCCCCATTCAGGCAACCTAGGCAGAGTCACCAGAATCCAAGTCCTGACCTTAGCAGCCTGTGGAGCTTCACCCTCCCTGCCTGTATATTATAATAACAATAATATAATAATTAGTAGTAGTAGTATTTCAGAGTTACTCGGGCTCCTCCTGAAATGGTCAAACGCAGGCCCTCGGGTGCCGCCCCTCTGGTTGGCTCTAGCCTCTGTCTGGCCTCAGTCACCCCCTCTGGGAAATGGGTATGTAATTCCACTGCCCAAAGGTCTTGGAAGGGGAGGAGGAGACCCCACCCAATCAGCCCCTCCCCTTCTCCCAAGTAAGCCCCTTCAGGTTAAGTAGCCCATTCCCCCCAACCCTTTCCGCCCCGAATATTTCAGACGCCTTCATTGGCTAAAACGGGACCATATGCAAAACAAGCGGTTGCCCCGGAAACGGCCCGCCCCCGGCCCAACTAATTGTTTCTTCCGGCCCTGCGAAGTGTTGGGAGTGTTGAGCAGGGCTGGGCTGGGGCTGCTGAAAGGAACTCCCTACGATTTGGTTTGAGGCCCCTTCCCGGACCCAAGTTCTAGCGCCTCCGTCCTACCTTTCTGGTCTCACCGCCACGCTGTTGCCTCGGCGGTGCTGGAAGGCTCTGGCGCGGGAGGGCTGCGTGGTGGCTCACCTGCACGAGGAGGCCAAAGCGGTCAGTCCCCAATGCGGAGTAGCTCTGGTCCCGGGCGCTCCTCGGGATCCTCACCCAGAGACTCAGGGGAAGAGGAACTGGTGTCCGGGTGCAATGCTGAGGGGGAAGAATGAAGACACAGAGACACGCCCCCCCCCCCCCCGCGAGACCTCAGCCCAGGATTCTCACGGGAGGGGGAAGGGGAGGGGCGACCTGCTTCTCTCTTGCTGGCGCCCAGTGACTCCATGTCCCCCATTAACACCCCGAATGCCTGCTACGTCATCACCTCGCTTCCCGGCCTCAGCTCAGCTGACACCCAAGCCATGCATTCATATATTCATTCAACAGTCACCCGTGCTGGACTTCCAAAAGGCCTCAGCTGCAGCCAGGTTCTAGTAAACACCCAGTCTTTGGAGAGGACAGAGCTGGACACAGGCACACGCAGTCCGGTGGAGTCAGGTCAGGGTCAGAGGGAGGGACAGAGTCCGGTAAAGCTTCCTAGAGGAGGAAGCATTCGAATTTGGGCTTCAAGACATGAGTGGAGTTTTGCTGAGGATTCCTAAAACCTGCCCTTGACTCTCCCAGCTGCTAGCCTCCCCCACAGACTTAGCTCCCGCTCCGGTACACTGATGCCTCCACCAAGGAGGGGGCTGTGAGGAAGGCTCCTCTGGGAAGGAGACGTTGATTTTGGGACTTAGAGGATGAGTCACAGTAGCTGGCGGAAACAAATGCACCATGGCAGGCAGATTCCAGGCAGAAGTCACAGCAGGAAGCAGAGGCCCTGCAGCTTGAGAAACCAGGGTTGGCTGGGACAGTGTATTGGGAGTGGAGTGGCTAGATGCATAGGCTAAGAGGAAGAAGTGGTGGTGTGGGCAGGGGGTGGGCCATGCGGGCCTCGAAGCCAGGCTGCGGAGTGGAGTGTTGTCCCCAGGGCCGTGGGGAGCCAAGGAAGATGTGTGAGCAGAGGAGGAGTGCTGTGTCCAAAGATTCCTCTGGAGTGAGCCTGGTGTCCGGAGGTGGGGGAACCCGGGCAGGAGACCAGCGACCAGCGTCCCGGAGGAGGAGGGGGACCTGAGTCAGACCCAAAGCGTCACAACAAAAGTAGATGAAGGAGGGCGGGCTGGAGAGGGTTTCACCCTCCCTGGGGTCCTAGCATCAGGCAGACTCGGTTCAACTCCGTTCCAGACCCTGCCTCGCTGTGCAATCTTAACCACTCTGTGCCTCAGTTTCCACATCCATAAAATGGGAAAAATGCAGAGCTTTCTTGACTGTAGGAAGCTGACCCCCACTACCCTATGCTTCCCTGTTTCCTCAAACTCTGCCCCTTTCCACCTTCAGACTCAGAGGGATGCCCAAAGGTTTTGAATGGAGACTTCTAGAAAGAGCTGGAAATTGTTCCCACACACCCAAAGGTATTCATTCCTAACAGAAACACGGCGCATCACGACTCTAAGGGGCCATTGGTGTTCCCCGAGGACACTGGCAAAGATTCAGACGTGTGCCGAGGCTCTGTGCTGGCCGAGCTGTGGGAAAACAGGGAAGCCTCAGGATCACGTGTGGCACTGTCCCAGGGGAAGGCACAGTGACCGGCACAGGCCACCGGAGTCATGAACGCTGGCGCCTGCTGCCCCAGCATCCCGCTGCTGGGACACTCCTGGGTAGTTCATGTTGACAACGTGACAGGGCTGAGGGGCCTGGACTGACTAATGAGTGCCTCCAGACGGCGGAATGTAAGTCAGTCACAGAAAGGAGGTGACGCGCTGACACTCCCTTCATTGCGGATGAACCCTGAAAACATCAGGGTGAGTGAAGGGAGCCAGTCACAAAAGACCACAGAGCCCATGACTCCATTGATATGAGATTCCCGGCACAGGGAAATCCGTAGAGATAGAAAACAGCTTGGTGGTGGCCAGGGGGCTGGGGTGGGGGTGGGGAGGCCAAGGCGGGATGGAGTTTCCATTTTGGGCAATGGAAATGTTCTGGAGCGAGATGCGGGTGGTGCTTGCAAAACGCTTTGTAAATGTACTAAAAACCCATGGCATCGTTCACTATAAAGTGGTTAAAATGGTATATTTTATGTGAAGTGTATTTTGAACAATTTTGAAAAAGAGGGAAGGCCAGGAGATGACATGCCTAAGGATGAATCATCTCAATGTTCTTATGTGGGGAAAAAAGGAAGCAGCCTAAGGGATTGGTTAGATGAATAAGGATGTATCCATGGGGGGGGGGGGGCGCCTCCACAGAGTCATAGAAACAAATGGCAGATCTCTATGAACTGATGAGCAAGGACTCATTCATCTTTCCCACAAACCTTTATTAGGCTCCTACTGTGTGCCAGACACTGGTTTAGGAGCTGTGCATATAGCCATGAACAAAGCAGACGAAAAAAACCCTGTCCTCGCGGGGTTCTGGTAGACATTGGGAGCCCTGACCGATGCAGGATCTATCGAGGGGAAATATGGTAACAGGTGGAAGAGGGGATGCAGAGAAAAATAAGAGTGAGAGGCAAGCAGGGAAGGTAGCAGGGTTTTTTTAAATTAAAGAAATATGTATTTATTTTTGAGAGAGAGGGAGAGCGAGCAAGAGTGGGGGGGGGTGGAAAGAGAGGGAGACACAGAATCCAAAGCAGGCTCCAGGCTCTGAGCTGTCAGCACAGAGCCCGACACAGGGCTGGACCTCATGAACCATGAGATCATGACCTGAGCCGAAGTCGGACACTAACCCACTGAGCCACCCAGGTGCCCCAGGTAGAAGTTTTTTAATGAGATGATCAAGAGAGGACTTACGGAGAGGGATGAGAGGGATTTCCTGAGTAAGGAGGTGGGAGAAAGGGCACGGGGGATGGAGCAGCCTGTGGCCAAGTCCTGGGGGTCGGGGTGGAGCAGACCTAGGTGAGAGCAGATGTCTCCAAGGGAAAACATTTACTGAAAAAAGCCAAAAAAAATACACTTCTAGATTTCATTTCATTCATCCAAAGAAACTGTGGATGAAACATGAAAAACAGATCCCCGTGGTTACCTCTTAGCAGTGGGCAGATGGGAGAGAGAAATTCACCAGGGAGGTTTTCATGTAAAACACTAAAATCGGCCAACAAGCATACGCAAGATGCTCTGGCTTTTGGGATAAGAGGGACGGGGTGGGGGTTGTGGGGGAGCACCTGGGGGGCTCAGTCAGTTGAGCGTCCGGCTTCGGCTCAGGCCATGATCTCGCTATTCATGAGTTCATGCTGCATCGGGCTCTGTGCTGACAGCTAGCTCAGAGCCTGGAGCCTGTCTTCTGATTCTGTGTCTCCCTCTCTCTCTGACCCTCCCCTGCTCACGCTGTCTTTCTCTCTCAAAATTAAATAAAACATTAAAAAAAACCAAAAGAGGGACAGAGGGGCACCAGCCGGCCTCGGGCCTGGGTGTGGGTGGATGTCCCCCATGCCCCACACCCTGGGAGGAATTGGCAGAGTTAAGCGCTAAGGCCTCGTAGAATAGGAGGAAATGAGGAAATGAGGAAGTACCAGACACAAGGGCTGGGGTAGGGGGGTGCAGGCTTGGGGCCTGGGATAGTAGGCTCTGAGGTGGGTCAGGGGGACCTGGGGGCCCTGGAGTCTGGAGCACTTAGAGGGGTCTGGAGTTTGGGAGGCCTAGGTCCTGGCTTTGGGGGAGGTCATGGGTTCTGGACCGTGGCAGGGGTCTGTCAGGTCTGGGGGCCTTGGGGTCCCGACCTTCTTGCTGCAGCCCCAGCAGGTCATGGCCCGGCTATGGGGAGCAGGGCTGCTCTGGGCTCCACTGCCTGACGGGGACCAGAAGCTTCCAGAGGGTACATCTCCACACTCCCTCTCCCCCCAGGCTGACATGTCCTGAGACTGGGTCTGAAACAGGTCTGAGTCGCACAAAGTGCCAGTCAGTCAGCACAGAGACTTCCAGAGATCCTTAAAGACACCTAGAGACCTTCAGAAATCCCCAGAGATACCTAGAACAACTCAGAATCCCCAAGACCCCAGAAATACCTATAGGTTCTCACAGATCGCCTGAGACAGAGAGACTCCAGAGACACTGAAGGACACCTAGAAACCCACAGAAACTTCCAGAGCTACCCAGAGAAACACAGACATCCCCCAAGGCCCCAGGGATGCCCAGAGATCTTTAGAGACCTTCAGACACCCCAAAAACAGCCAGAAAAATTCAAAGGACCCCCCATAAAGACAAAGATAGATATACAGAGTTCCCTGGGGGTAAACTCAGACCCAGGCCACCCATGTGTGGCCCCCCTCAATTTAGCCATACTTGCCCAACACCCTCTGACCCCCCAGGTCCCCACTTATGCTGGGTGAGGCCTCAGCCTGGGCCCTGCCCCCAATATTTCCGAGACTGGGAGCTGAAGTGGGATCAAGGGTTTGCCCTCCTCATTATCCCATCCTGCGCCTGGGTTCTCACATGTATCCAGAATCTGCCGCTCTCTCCACCCCTGATTCTCCCCAGGCCCAAGCCTCCAGATCTCTTCCCCTAACTGCCGTCCTGCCATATTCAATCTCCATGTATTCCAAAGGCAGACTTTGAACACCAGCCTTCCCCCCATCCCTCCGGGTCTGGCTGTTCTTAGGGTCCAGTCTCACCTGGGGGAGGGTGGAGGGCAGGGTGCCAGGCAGCCCGACTCAGCAGCAGAGACCTGGACCCGGCATGAATCCAGCAAGCGATGACTGAGGTCTCTGCCTGGCCACTTCGCTGTGTGACCCAAGGCCGGTACCTTAATCTGTCTATGCCTCGGCTTCCTCCTGGGTAAAACCAGGACAGTGAAAACCACCCTCGATGGTGGCTGTGAAGAGCTGAGAAGCAGGTGTGAACGTGCGCGTTAGTACAGCCCTGGGGACACTGGCTGAGTGTGCCATGGGGGAGGGGGAGGGGTCCGTGATGGTCCCCAAATGGATAAAGACTGAAGTCAGAAAATAACGTTTGATTTTTAATGAGTAGAAAGACCTTGTTTGAAGTCACGTGGCCATGTTGGTTACAGTGAAATTTTAGAAGCCACTGAATGCTGTTGTAAGCGTGGCGGGGTTGGTGGGGGGGGGGGGGGGCAAACAAAAATACAGCATTGAGGCGGCTGCGGTCAACAAGCACGTCCCACCTGCCAGAGCCAAGTTTCTTAGCCGAGGGCTGGTCTGGCCGTGGGAGGCCATGCTGCTGGCCCACAGGGCTCTCTTGGGAATCGCCCTCCACCGCAGAGGAAGGAGAGTTGGTTATAAATGCCTCTGCTTCCTCCTACCTCACCTAGGACATCTCTGGGGCTTGCTCTGGGCTGTCTCCCTGAGGGCCCCCTGGGAAAACAGCCCTTTGGAGCCTGCTGGTGGGCACCCCTCTGAAGGGCTCCTTCTCTCTCCTCACCTCCACCAGGGCTTCCGGGACTAAACAGTCCATGCTCTTGAATTCTTAGAGCCTGCTTCTTCAGGACCCCAAATTAAGATAGGTGGAGTAACTGGGACCCCTGGCTGAGTCAGTCAGTAGAGCATGTGACTCTTGATCTGGAGCTCGAGTTCAAGGCCCACTTTGGGTATAGAGATAACTTAAAATAAATAAAAAAGAAACTTAAAAAAAAAGGATGTAATCTTCACAATAGCCCCTGGAGATAGGAACTGTCATTATGGGTTCAGAGGAACTGAAAAGACCCCTCTTCCATTTTATGGACAGGGAAACTGAGGCATGGTGTGTTTGAGTAGCTTGCCCAAGGCTCAGGAGTGACTGAGGGTTAGCCCAAAGTCCACGTTGTTGACCGTGTGGCTATGCAGTGCTCAGACACAAGATGCACTCGTCTGCATCTATCTGGAAGGTCTGCAGAGCCATTCCAGGGCACACGATGAGTCTCGAAATCACTTCTGGATGCACGGATTTGGATCTGAGTTCATGATAGGGTTTGCCTGGGGCTGTGGGCTAAGGAGGGTATTGCATTTAATTTGTTAGATTTTCTTTTCTTTTTTTCTTTTTGAAGATTTTATTTAAAAAAAATTTTTTTAATGTTTTTTATTTATTTTTGAGAGACAGCACAAGCAGGGGAGGGTCACAGAGAGAGGGAGGTACAGAATCTGAAGCAGGCTCCAGGCTCTGAGCTAGCTGTCAGCACAGAGCCCGACGCGGGACTCAAACCCATGAGATCATGACCTGAGCTGAAGCCGGACGCTTAACCAACTAAGCCACCCAGGTGCCTCTTAAAGATTTTATTTTTAAGGAATCTCTACTTCCAACATGAGACTCGAACCTACAACGCCCAAGATCACAAGTGGCATGCTCTACCGACTGAGGCAGCCAGATGCCCCCAATTTTTTATTTTTGGGTAAGATTACATTCATTCCTCAAAAATTTACTGCGTCGGAATGCAGCAAAATTCCTGCCCTTGAGGAGCTCATATTCCAGGAGGGGAAGGTGCAATGAATTGTGAGTTAAGAAATTTAAAAGGAGATTAGGAAATAGGAGTGCAGTGGAGAAAAAGTTCAGCAGTGTGGCAGGTTTGGAGAGCAAGACTGGGTGGTTCATGGCTTGGAAAAGGTTAGTCCAAGAAGACCTCTGGAGAAAAAAAAGTGGGGGGGGCCAGAGTTCAAAATGGGAAGTTTTGGAGGTGGCGAGGGAACTGGGTGATTTTTTTCTGTATTTTTCTTCTTTTTTCACTATGAAATAATTCAACACATAAATATGCAAATATATAACTTGAAGACGACTTGGGGGCATGGGCAAGGTCAAGAGAAGCTGACAACATTCCAAGCCTGAAGCTTGAGATCTCAAGTGCTCTTCCAAAGGTGCACCAGGGGGAGGCTCGGGGCGTGAGGGGTAGAGGAGGTGGGGAAGGGGGAAACCCTTGGGAACTGGTGCTACGAGTCTCTGCTGCCCTCCTGTGGCCATACTTGGGATTGTAAGTCCTAGTGACCTTCGCAGAGGCAGAAAATTGGTCCCTGGCCCTTCTGAACCCTGGACTCCGCCCTGGCCAGGGAGGATGGTAATGATGGTTGGTGTCACAATCAGGTTAAGACCACTGAGGACACTGGAGGCCTCAAATCCCAGCACAGAGGGGACAGTGATAATTTTTAATTCATTTGTTTAGCAGCATGTATTTATTGAGCTCCTGCTTTGTGCCAAGACTCTTGTTCTAAGCATTGAGCAAAACATCCAAACTCCTTGTCCTCATGGAACTCATGGATTACTGAAAACGTGGGAAATCAATGTGCGAAAAACAAGATTTTCAGGAAAATCCAACAGTACAATGTGACCCAGGTTGGAGGGCCTCTCTGAGAAGATATGCGGGAGCTGAGGCCTTTAAGGATGAGGAGAAGCAGGCCATGGGGAAGGGCTGTGGGTAAGGTGTCCCAGGCAGGGAGCACTGCCATGCAAAGGCCCTGGGGCGGGGATGAGCTGGATGCATGCAACAAGATCACGGACAAAAAGTGCCCAGTTTCTGGTGCCTAGCAAGCATCCATCCCCCAGTGTTATTATTAAGTGATGGACTTCCAGAATAGGGGGAACAAAGCCCCCTCCCCTTTACTGTCCAAAGAGACAATGGGACCTTAGGGTGCCATGGAAACTCTTTCCTCTGCCACAGGAAGATACTGGAGCTCCGGAGAAGGGAGACGAGGGAGGGGTTTGGCCAGCACAACCCAAAGTGGGACCTGGTTCTTCACTCTGTGCTGTGTGTCTTCAGGTAAGTTGCTTCCCTGTGCTGAGCCTCAGTTTTATCTGTGGGACTTTGTAGCTGCTACAGGCTCTTCCCTTCTTCATTCCTCTCTTCCCTGCTCCTCCCCCCAGGCCTGAAGTTTCCACAAAATGCCTCCAGTTTCCCAGAGTGAGTATCCCAAACCCAGACGGGGCAGACATGCCAGTGGGTGACATGCTGTCACTGGGTCACTCGTGTGACTCCTTCAGTAGCTCTCTGGGCTCAGTTTCCCTATTTTATAACATGGTTAGAAAATACGCTACCTCTCCAATGAGGCTGCTGGGTGCGTTTTCCAGGGATGATCTGATCTGGGTTGAGCCCACCAATTCCTAATGATCGGTTTGGGTCTGGAGTTCAAATTCAAGAAGGAGCAGGCACAGAAGCCCGGGGAAGGTGCTGGAGGTAAGTCAATGTAAGGGCTCAGGCGGAGCTTCAGTTGAGGATGGCGCTGGTGGGCGGAGCTCCAGGCTCCTCCTCCCAGCCATCCTGGGTCCCTTCTGTTGCCTAGAGCTCCGCAGCACCTCTGCAAGCCAGGGGTTCAGTCGCCTCCAGCTCAAAGACTCACCAGTGGACCTGCATAGCCAGCATCCAAACCCAGGCGCAACCTCCATCCGGGGACTTCTGCCTCCAGGTTATCGGTCTCGGAGTACAGGAAGCCTGAGACTCCCAGGGGTTTCAGCCTCTTCAAGGAGCCTTTGCCCCCCAGCGCTCCCGTTGGGGGCCGTGCTCCTCCCACCAGGTCTAGGCTAGAACTCCCACCCCTGCTCTAGCACTCCCCAGCTGCTGTGGCTTCTCCCCTCCCGGTGTTGTTTGGGTTTTAATTTTTGTGTTGCAGTTAGAAAATTACCCATAATTACAGCTTCTGAGAAGAAACATCTCAGGGCCCAGACCCTGCTCCCAGCTGTGGCCCGCCTCCCACGCACGGCTGGGGAGGAGCCCCAGGAGCCCCCATCCCGAATCCGGGCCCCTCCCAAGGGGAGAAGCGGGGGCACTGCTTCCATCTCCAGTGGAGGGGAAAAACCATCTTCAGAAAAACCCAAACCAGCCTTCCCAGCGACTTCTGCGACAATTCACCGGCCACCAGGGCTGTGTCTGCAGGGAGGACAGATCCGGTGGGAGGCGGAGGCCGCCAACAGATTATTGATGCATCATTTTATCGTTAACAGTGACAAATCCAACCAAGATCAGCGCCGAACCAGTAATCTGGGGTAGATGGCCAGGGAAGGCAAGGAAGAGAGGGGAGGAGAAAGAGGGGAAGGAAGGAGAGGAGGCGGGTGGATAGAAGAAGGAACTAGAATAGGCCAGGCCAGGAGCCAACGAGCCCTCCAGGCAGCAGCAGAACAGTCCGTGCAAAGGCTGGGAGGTGGGCCTGTGAAGGGTGGGTATGAATAATGGAAGAGCTGGCAGGGAGTGGGGAGGGGCAGCCTCTCTTCCAGTCAACCCCCCACCCCCACCCCTCCCTACAAGCACAGTCCTCTACCAGCTTGCCCAGGCACCGCCTCCAACCGGGTGGTGATCCCGTGGCAGAGAACCGGCTCAAGGATGCAGTACCCCCACAGCCACACAGGGACAATCGGGAGCTGGTGAAGGGTCTGGGATTCCGCCTAGACTTTTAGTCTTCTCTGCTTCTCCGCTTCCCGGGTCCCTGTCTACCTGGGCCTCTTACCGGGGCAACCTCCTGCATCCTCCGTGCTATCTCAATCTACCCAGCAGCCGCATGAAGCTTCTTAAAATCCTGTTTCGGATGCTGCCACTCATGGCTACACACTTTCCCATGGCTCCTTCTTGCTCTTAGAACAAATACCAACCCGTTCCCTTGGGAGTGATCCGGTTCCTCTTCTCCCTGTTCCAACCACACTGCCCTCCTCGTTCTGCCTCTAGTACCTTAATCGTGTACCCACCTCAGGGCCTTTGCACTTCTGTGACTGCAGTCTGAACCTTTTGCTTTCAGATCGTTCAGATCCACCCCTCCCCTTAATTAAAACAAACAAACAAACAAACAAGAAACCAGAAACCAAAAAACGTTCCTCCCCCCTCCAGCCCCCCTTCCTCGTATGGCTGCGGGAGGTGGCCCTCCTCTGTGGGTTCTGGTCTTGTAAGCCGTGCGCCCTGCTTGCATGTGCGCGCGGCTCAGCTTCCCTGACGCCGCGTGGGGCCCAGAGCTAGCTTTTCTCGGACTTTTCCGCCGGCACCAAGGGTATTTGGAGATCCGTCCCGGTTGCCATGAGAACCACGCTTGTCGCTGCAGCCCACCGCACCTCCCCCCCCCTTCGCAGTTCGCGCCTACGTCTCCCTCCTTCTCTCTCCATCCTCCCACCACCGCCTCCACCCTGCCCCGGGAGCCCGGCCCTTTTGGCCATCTGTGGGTTCTCTCCACCGGGAACCCCTCCCTCTACCCAGCATGTGGTACTCCTTGAAATTATCCTACGGACCCGCCAGCGTTTGACGGTCAGTCTTCCCCAACAAAATCTCTGCTCCACAAGCAGTTGCAAAGCGTGCTGGATGGGGCCCCAGAGCCCCCACAAGAGCCCTGCACACAGCAGATGCTCAATAAGTATTTGTGGGTGGGGTTGGAGATCACGACTCAAGGAACCGAGGCTCAGAGTGGGTGAGGGACCCGCGCCAGACACACAGAATCCTGGGGAGCCACTGAGCGCTGGGAGATAGATAGGGGGTGCCTGGGGTGGCAGGAGGAGCGTCCGCAGGGCCGGAGTGTCACAGTTGTCGCATTTGCGCTGTGCAACTTGGGTGAGCCACTTTCCCTGTGCCTCGTTGGAAGCAGGCGCTGGAGACCGGTGGTGGGAACGGGAATTACGATGAGGGTGCCCTTGGCTCCCACGTCCACCGGTGGCCTCCGGGGCGCTGGGCAGCCGCCAGCTCGAGGCTCTACAGAACCTACAGAAGCTTGCCGGCTGCGCCCCCATTAGCTCGCAGCGCAGGCCCCTCCTCTACGCCTGCCCCGGACTCTGGGGCCCCGCGGGAGAGGAAGCTGGGGGAGGGGACGGCCGGCTGGACAGGAAGTGGGAAGGGCTGGCGTCCCCCTCCAAACCCGGCCGGGGGCCCCTCGGGATGGAGGCGGGGCTGGGGACTGCCTGGCCCTTCCCTTCCTCTCCGACAGTCTGGAACCCCAGTGGCTCCCGACTTCCCGACCGCCGGGCTTGAGGGGTGGGGATCCCTACTGGGGAGAATGCAGTCTCTAAGAGGGAGGTACAACAAGGGGTCAGCTGGCAGAGGGGGGCTTGCTCCCACCAACACACACACACACACACACACACACACACACACGTACAGCAGGCAACCTGAGCACACAACCACACAACACAGGTCCACAGGTCCCAGGGAACCAGCAATCCCCCCGCGTGCGGAGGCACACACAGGCAAACACAGACTTGTGCTTACAGTCCGAGGGCGTTACTCGGCCTCACACAACTGCCAGGGACACACAACCACTGCCGCAGAGCCAGGGCCAGTTGACCAGGCGGCAGCCTTTCACCGCACACCTACCGAATCCCAGGCATAATGAGGCACATGTGCACTCACACAGGAACTGCGTGTTCACAGACGCAGGTTCGCAGTCATACATGGTGGGGGACGGGGGGGAGGGGAACCCGCCTAGGGCAGATATTCCCAGAAACATCCAGACCCACCCGGAGTCACAACCGGACTGCTTCCCTCCACCGGGCGCAAGCAAGGTCAGCGCACAGGCCTCTATTCCTCCTAGGGACCCTTGCCCTGTGGGTGCCCTTACTTAATGTCTGCTCCCATCTCACACCCCCTGGAGAGAGGAGAAGGGCTCCAGGAGGGAGAATAGGGTACCCACTGCCTGCGGTCCTGACTCCTGCAGAAGGACAATTGAAAGTGGGGTGCGCCTCAGTAACAGCTGGCCAATGGCAGCAGGAATGACCCAGTCAACAATCATGCAGCAACGACTATTGACACAGGGTGTGTGACTACAGGAAGCAGTGCTGTGTGGTTCTTTGTGTCCCATGTGTCTGTGTTGTGTGTCTGTGTCTCGTGAGCAGTGGTCTGTTTTGCTGTTCTGGCAGCCACTGGGTATACCTCTGTATGTGTGACAGGGTGTCCCTGGATGAGCTGTACGTGTGGCGGGTCCCACTCATGCTGTGTGAGGACGGTTCTGTGGCGTGGGACCCCGAGTGTGACTGCCTATTGCTTTTTGGAACTCTCACTAGTTGTTCTAGTGGTTCCGTGGATTGATGTGTGGAGAGTCCTGTGTGCGGCTGTGTTCCTAGGTGTACAATTTGGGTGGCTGGTCCTATTTGGAGACTGTGTGTGTAGTAGTGATCAACTGTATCCTGCTGTGTGTCCCCAGGGGGCCGCCCTCACCCGTGCCTACGTTTGTGTGCCCGCGCCCCCCACTGCGTTGGGCACTGCGCGTGCGCGCCCGGCCCACGATTCCCCACAGCGGGACCCATCCGCGCGCCCGCCATTGCCCCTTTAAGAGCGGCGCCCGCGGGCGGCAGGGAGGCGGCGGGCGG
>NC_043711.1:13593034-13607061 GCF_006229205.1 Suricata suricatta
TGGGCGCGGGGGCAGGGCGTGCGGGGCTCGAGCGCGCTCGAAGGGGTCGCGAGATTTGCGGGGGCGCGCGAGACCCGAGGGGAGCGGGGGGCCGCGGGACGTGGGAGTGCGCTAGATCTAAGGGGTGCGAGGAGCTCCAGGGTTCGCGAGATTTGACGGGCGCGTGGAATTCCGGCGTCGCGAGGGGCCGTGTGGCTTGAGGCGGCGCGCGAGGTCCCAGAGGTCGGGAGAGTTGAAGGAAGGGGCGCTGGAGACCCGAGGTTCGCGAGATTTGAGGGGGGCGCGTGAAACTCGAGGGTTCGAGAGACCCGAGTGGCGCGAGGGGTCGCGACGTTGTCCCAGACTCGAGGGCGCAGGATTCGAAGAAGGGGCGCGACTGATCGGAGCCGGATTCGGGGGTCGCGAGACCTCCGACAGTCACGACCAGGGTGCGCGCCAGGCTGCTAAACGAGCCGTCTCCCACATTCTGCAGGGAAGTTTCCGGAGCCGACGAGACTGACCTCAGTCGGGGGGCGGGGGGACCGGAGAGGGCCTGAGGGGTGCTAGCCTGAGGGTTAGCAGCTGGGTGGGGCCCCTAGAGAGGCCTCACGGCTCCCAGCGGGAGGGCACGGATGTGCACAAACCCCTCCTGTGGAGGCTAGAGGTCCCCTCGCGCCGATTCTCCAGGCCACTGGTGACCAGCGCTGCCCTGCGCTCATCCTCGTCTTGCAGGGGCTCCCGTGTTAAGCGTTGGTTTGGAGATCGGGTTCTGCTGCCAAAGAAAGTTTGGAAAACACCAGATGGTCGCACCCCCTATTTCATCCGTAGGGCTGCGAGGGTTCCTGGGAAGGAAGTGATCTGCTGAGGTCTCAGGGTCTGGGGCGCAAGCTCTGGCGGGGGAGGGAGGCGACACTGCATGGGGGAAGCCGGCTGGTTTGCTGAAATAGGGACAACGGGCTATGTAGGATTCCCACCAGGACTGGATGAAAGGCTGCAGGTGGGGCACCCCACACAGGCAGCCACCAGCCCAGCCACTTCCTGCCTCTGGGCCTTGGTTTCCTCCCCTGTGAAATGGGGGTAGGGGGTGGGTTTATGCTGCTCAGGTCCTCAGCTCTCTGGTACCATGTTGTTGTCCCTGTTCATCCTCCTGCCTCCTCCTGCCCTTCTTCCTTCTGGGGTCCCTGCTCTGGGCGGGTCTCTGGCTCCCCGTTTCTACACTAGGTCTGGGACAGCCTGCCCCAGAAATGGACCAAATACCTGCTGGGAGCCAGGATGGCAGATCCAATAATAAACACGCCCAGCCTACAGGGCAGCCCAGAGGGCACCTGCCACCCAGAACTAACTAGCACTTGCATTTGGTCCTTGCATTCAGGGCTTTTTAAATGAGTAGGAAGGTAACAGGGAGAGTTGACGCCCCCTTTGTCCCTTTTGTATCCCTCCTCCTATGGCTCCAGAGGTTCTGCCACTGTGAGGTGCTGCTAGGTGGGCTTAAGTCCTTTCATAAATGACAGCCACCATTGGCGTCACTGGGGGATTGGTTTTGAGACCTGGCACATGACCGCGGGTAAAGTTTGTTCCTTAGTGCAGCAGGTGAGGGAATCACCTTGCGTTTGCTCTGTGTCTTGCTGGGCTTCCAAGTATGGCTGGAGAGCAGATGGGTAAGAGGTTTTGGAGAAAGGAGCCCCTGAATTGAGTCCTGGAGGCTAAGCAGAGCCACTGGACGCAGGGGAGCCTCCGAGGAAGGGCTTGAGAAGAGGCAGTGTCCGGGAGGGAACAGGAGGAGGAGGAGGAGGAGGAAGACAGAGGTGGGATTTGTGAGTGGGGGTCATCACTCTGGCCACTGGGTGGGGGAAGGGCTGTACGGCCAAGCGTGGAGGCCGCCAGGAGGGTGGTGAGAAGTGTGGTCACCACTCTGTCAAGAGATGCCTGAAGGCCTGGCCTTGAGGGTAGCAGTGGGGAGGGAGGAAGTGTGTGGGCTGCAGAGTCCCTTTGTTAAGTGATACAAGCCCCCAGCAGCAAGTCCAGGGGCTTTAAGGGGAAGGAGGACCCCACGCAGGGAGCATCCGTTTACCTACTACCATTCTTGCCAATCACAGTGGCAGGGCTCTAATGTCCCATTATGTCACCACCACGTGCGTTTCTTCCTATGGGAACGTGGGGTCTGGGCACGCCGTGTGCTCTAGGCCTCTCATTCCTTCCATCCACCCACCCTCTTAGCGCCGAAGCCCCTCCCACCAGGGCATTCCTCATTCTGCAGGTCATTTGCCAACCTGGTTAGGGGTGGAGATGCCAGGATTTGCAGTCAAATGTTCTACCACTGAGCTACACCCCCTCCCTAAGAGATGCCAGGATTTGGATCCAGATCCCAGGCCCTTCCCCATAATGGAGCCCAGGGCCTGGACGCTGTCCGTCCAGCTAGAAGTCCTGTCGGGGGTCTCTGAAAGGCCCTGAGGGTCTCAAGACCACATAGGCTATCTCCAGGCTTCAAAACTTTTCACTCACTGCCTTCCCCCTCCCAGAGCATGCCATCAGGCCTCAGGCGCGCAGTCCTGGCCCTCGACTTCCCAGTCCAGCCGGGAGCTTCTATTCCTTTTTCAAGTCCCTTGTGGGCAGGGGCGTGGTCGGGGAACTCAAGAATGACCTGAACATCTATGGAACCCTCCGTTCTGTGGATCAGTATGTCACCATCAAACTGACTGACATGAGTGTCACAGACCCTGAGAAATACCCTCACGGTGTCAGTGAAGAACCACTTCATCCGGGGCCTGGTGGCCCACTCTGTGCAGGTGCCGGCAGACGAGGTAGATGAGCGGCAAGGAAGCCCCCCGCCTCCCGCCCCTGCAGCAGACACAGTGATGGCTCCTCCTCCTTCCAGTCCCTCTTCTGTTGGTGACTTAAAAAAAATTTTTTTTAATGTTTTTTATTTATTTTTGAGAGACAGAGAGAGCGCAAACAGGGGAACAGGGGAGGGTCAGAGAGAGAGGGAGACACAGAATCTGAAGCAGGCTCCAGGCTCTGAGCTAGCAGTCAGCACAGAGCCCGATGCGGGGCTCAAACCCAAAAACTGAGATCATGACCTGAGCCGAAGCTGGACACTTAACCAACTGAGCCACCCAGGCGCCCCATCTGTTGGTGACCTTTAACCTCAAGTCCCAGCCAGGACCCCTCCTTCCCATACTTGAGGGGTTTTTGTCTTTTTTTTTTTTAAATAGTGGAACCTTTTTTTTTTAATTTCAGGGATGCGTGGATGAGAGGAAATAATAGTGGGGAGCAGCTCTCCTCTGTTGAGGAGCGGGGGAACTGCAAAGCCTGCCTCGTCCTCAGCACCTGTCCTTCTCACTCCCTCCCTGGAGCGGGAAGAATCTCCTAGATTTCTCCAGGCACCATGTGATTTGTTTTGGGGATGGAAGGAATCTGCCCCACATCGGAGTAAACTTAGGATGCACAAAACAACAAAAACACTTTTCACTCAAAACAAAACATCTCACCATTCTTCCCTCAGATTTTATCCTGGTAAAAATTAAAGTACCAACATGTAAGAGAAATCAGCAGAACTGAAAACTCTGTCTGGTTTCTTTTTGTTTGGGGATAAAACCCCACCCAAATCCTTAACATCGAAATACTCAGCTAACTTTTATCAGGGCTTACCAGACCCGAAGTCACAGGTGGGAGTCCTGGGGTAGCTGGGGGCCCAATATGCCCTGGGCTCTGTTTTAAGTTCAGTAGTGCGTGAAAGAGCAAGTCCCTGTCCTCCCCCTGCCCCGCCCGAATTCCAGAAGGAGCTGCAGGCAATGAGCAGAGATGTGTGTCAGAAGAGATGATAAATAAATAAGGTGATGGGGTGAGGGTGGGGGATAGGGCAGGTGGTGTTAGGTATGATAGGGAAGACTGTGACCGGTGACATTGAGCCACACGGTCTCTAGTCGAAAGTGTTGGAGGTGGGTGACCACCCTGTGTAAAGCCCCTGAGGTGGACAGTGGCCGGTATGTGTGTTGGGGCAATGAGGGAGTGTCACAGGATGTGTGTAGACACTAGGGGCTGGTGAGTGAGTGGCCCCTGCGTGGGGCAGTGGGGGGGATGCTTTCGAAATCCAGGTAAGAGATGGTAGTGGCCTGGACCAAGTGTGAGCTAGAGGAGGCAGGGAGAAGGCTCCAGATCAGGAGGGTGAGCTTTTTCCTTACGTTTTTTTCCCCTAAATTCAGTAGGTGCAGTGATCTCAGGGGTATGGTTGGGTGGATATTTTTTCATGCAGATGTATGCACCTTTGTGAGTCAAGGTCAGATCACAGGGGCGTGGGGGCGGAGGAGGTGGAAGAGGAAGAAACTGGGGTGACGGATGTTGAGGCCATTAGATGTCATATGGATCCCAAGTTGGCAGAGGTGGAGGGGAGGGTTGGCTAGAGAAACCTATGGGCCGCTGTGAGAAGATGTCATCAAAGTGGGAGAGGAGGGGAGCAGGCAGAGGAGGGCTCCTGAACCTGCATTCTGGGTCACATGCCACTGCTGAACAGTCAAGGGCAGAGGAGAGGTGCCGGAGGACCCAACGGCTGGCAGCGTAGAGCCCTTGGCAGATGTGGTAGGAGCCAAGGGTCATTTCTTCAGGGGGCTCACTGAGCCAGAATGCAGCTCCCCACTGCCCACCGCTACCCTTACCCCAGGTCTACCTGGATTTCCCCACCTCATTTTGCTTCCTTGTCTCTGGGCATCTCACCCCCGACTTTCCCGCTCCCTGCAGCAGCCCCCCAAATGGGTGAGGGACTGGCGAGACCTCTTTCAGCCTCTCTCCTTACCTAGAAGGTGAGGCGGCTGATAGGCCTGGGCTGGTTGGCTCTGCTCCAGGCCATTGGCTTTTTACATTTGTTCCTTCACTGATGGATGCAGGGCTGGAAGATTCCAGCCAGTTGAAGGCTCAGAAAGCCTCTAGAAAGGAAGAGAGTGACAGGAGTGAATTGGACAGGTAAACATGGAGGCCATGGGGCCAGGAAGGCTAAGAGGCCTGTGGGGGAATCCACAGCCAGTCTTGAGGAAAACCCACCCTTGGAGTTGCGTTAACACCAGGAGCTCTATCCTTCTGTGCCCTGTCCCTGTAGGTGGCTGTCACAGTTCATTTGGTGTGGTGTGAGTCAGGGGCACACCTTACCCTAGGACAGCTGCCCAACCCAACCCCTCAACGCCCTCCCCTTTGCCCTTCCCCAGCACCCACAGCCTTCCAGCCCACCATAGAACTTAGCTTCCCCTTGGTATTGTTGCTTCCCTGTCTCTCCATGAGCAGGTAGTCTGAAGGGGTACAGGTGTCTGTTGTGTTCACTGCACAAGGAGGTGCTGGGCAAATGTTGAATGGATGGATGGAGGAAGAGGATCCGGGGCAAGGAAAGAGTCCATGGGCCAGGGCAGGGAGTGGGGCCTGGAAAGAATGGCTAGAACTGCCTCTGTGAGGTCTGAGGGGAACCGAGGAAGGGGGAGTGATTTGATGTGGGGGCGGGTATGTGAGGCTCAAGAAGCCTGGCTGGGAAGGTGGGGAGAGAGCAGGAACATGAGTCAAAGCAGGGTTATTTTAGGATGGGGCCCTCAGCCAGGGCTGGCCGGCCAGCTGAGTGGGGAGGAGTACTCAAAGGCCTTCCAGCTCAGGCCGCCCCTCGGGGAGTCTGCCAGTCTTAGATCTGTACCCTGTACCCCTCCAGCCCACATGGGCAGTAGGTCCCTGGGAACACTGGGAGGGTCCGGTAACTGTGGAGTGGATGGTTGGGAAACCGGTGACCCAGGGGCCAGGAAGTTGTTTCCCTGCTTGCCGGTTGCTGGTGCGGAGGACCAATGAGGGGGTGTGGAGGCTGAGGATGGAGGGGTTTGAAAGGTGGTGTGGATGGGCCGGCCTTCCTATGTGCCCTGTGGAGGACATAGGCCAGCAGGTGGCCTGTTCTTGGGACGGGCAGTGGCCAAATTGGTGTGTCTAGGGGTACCCAGCACTGTGTTTCTACAAGGTGCCATGGAAACCAAGCGGCACTGCTGCCCCTGCTGCCCCTCACCTACCCTTTCTCCAGACTCTCCCTGCAGGGCTGGCATAGCTAGGTCATGGCCACCACGGTGGATGGGTGCTGAGCCTGAGAAGGAGAATGGGGGTCCAGGGACACCTGGAAGAGGAAGACCTCAGGGCCTCCAGCAGGCAAGGCTAGGAGGGAATTAGGTACTGGGCCCTGGCCACATGGCCTAGGGTACTGGCTGGGAGACCCCACCCAGGGCATAGTCTGGAGAGACATCCAGGAGCCCTTTCTTCTGGGCAGAAAACCTCCCTGGGGACTGAGGCTGTTCTGGGGCAGGGTGAGGCCAGGACTTGGTGTGGAACTGAGCAGACTTTGGCTTACAAGTTGGGGGTTAGGGACTGCTGAGAGTGTGGCCTAGAAGAAGGGCCTGCAGGCTGGGTATTGTTGGATATATAGGAGTTGGCTGGTCTGAGCCACTGAAGTCATCACCTGTCAGGGTGGGGGAGATGTCGGTGATTGGGGAACCTGTAGGGGCAGCGGGTGAGGCTGGCCGTGGTGTTGGGAGGGACTCCGTGGGGTGGGGCCGTGGGGCGGGCCCCAGGCCTGAGCCAGTCTCTGCCCTGCCTGCCTGCAGGTTGGCACTGTATGTATACGAGTACCTGTTGCACGTTGGTGCCCAGAAGTCAGCCCAGACCTTTCTGTCCGAGGTAAGCTGGCCTGGCCAGGCAGAGCCCCCTAAGCTGGGCCCTGCCTTACCACCCATACCCTGGGGTCCTCTCCATCTCCTTTCCACTGGGGCTCCAGTGGTAGGGTTTGGATTGCCCCTCTGCTGGGCCTGGGAACTGAGGGGAGGGGGTGGGGAGGAGGGTCAGGGACACCGTGGACTGGTGTCCAGGGATCAGACTGGCCATCTGAGGATCGGTGCCCATTTCTCTGCCCCTCAAAATAGTTGCCCCTCTCCCAGCTCCCTTCCTCTGAGCTCCTGGTCCCCTGCCCCAGCATTCCCTGGGTACCAGCCTAGGCTAGGGCTGTATCAAGTTGGAAGGGGTCAGGCAGGGCCCTCTCACTGTCTTGCCTTCCCCCCCGCAGATCCGATGGGAGAAGAACATTACGCTGGGGGAGCCCCCAGGGTTCCTGCATTCCTGGTGGTGGTGCGTGTGAGGCTGGCCAGGGTGGGCCATGGAGGGGGGCTGGGTGGGGACGTGTGGGGAAACCATCGTCCCCCCCCCCCCCTGCCGCCCACAGCGTGTTCTGGGACTTGTACTGTGCAGCACCTGACCGCAGAGAGGCGTGTGAGCACTCAAATGAGGCCAAGGCCTTCCAGGACTACGTGAGTCCCTGCCCCGGGGACTGGGACCAGGGCTTGTGGGCATAGGCAGGTTTCTGAGCCTGTGGCCTTGGGGGCCTGCATGGCCTGAGGCTGGCTTGGGTGGCCAGGTAGGTCTGACTGTGGGGATGGATCTGGGGTCTGGCCACTTCTGGGGAGTCCCTATTCCCTCTACTCAGCATAGGGTTACTCATGGGATAGGGGAGGCTCCTTCCACTGCACTCAGCTCTGGAGGGTCCCCACAGCCCCCATACCTTCCTGAGGCCAGCACCACCTCTCCTCTCCATCATCTGAATTCCTGCCTCCCCATCTGCCCAGCTGTGCATGTGTAGTTTGTGTGTGTGTGTCTATGTGTGTGTGGGGGGGGGGACAAGGTTGGGGTCACTATTGCGTGTGCCCTCCCACCCCAGCCTTTCTGAGCGTAGGCGGGGTGGGGGTGGGGGTGGGGGGTGGCTAACTGGCAGGTGCACCCTTGAGCAGTAGAGGCCCAGCAGTGGGCACACTTCCTGACTTTGCTTGGTGACTGAGGCTGTTGACGTCACCTCTTCAGCCTCAGTTTCCTTCTGGGTTGAGGGGGGTCAGAAGCCTGTCTGGAGAGGAGAGGGGATGGTATGAAACGGCCGGTGGCATCTTGTTGTGGGCAGATGGCAGCCCCTGCCTTTATCTTCTTTGCCTTGGGTGTGGGGCTTGGCCACCTGGCTTCTCCGAGAGGTCTCTGCTGGCCAGGAAAGGCTTGGGGGCCCCGGGCCCACTCAAGGGGGAAGCAGCAGCTCTAGGCGAGTTACACCTTCCTACCTCCCCCGCCCCCACCGCCCCACCCCGGTGCACCCAGGCTCCTACCGCTGGCGTCTTCACACCCTGCGCAATCCTGCCCGCTCTGCCCCCTTGGGCCTCCCAGGGCGTGGTGGGCCCCATCATACTCTGCCCCTGGTCACAGCTGTGGACCTCCTCCCTGCATGATGAACCCCTCCCCTGCCCAGTGCAGGCCTTTGTAGGGCAGGAGTGCAGCCCCAGAGGGGCAGGGGTTCGTCTTGTCCCTGAAGATGCTCCACACACGCCTTACACTGTGTGTGGGAGCCATGGGGCCCGGGGTCCTACTGTTGTTCCCCACTGGGTCCCACAGCTCGTGTGATGTCCCCCCATCCCTCTCCTGCCAGAATTGGGGCTCCAGGGGTGTTTGGATTTGTGTGCGTGCGTGTCTGACTCCGTGAGGTCGCTCTCTCCCAGTAGAGCCCTAGCCCCTCCCCGGCCTGCTCAGCGCCCCTTCCTTTCCCTGCTGGGCTTTGCCTCCGCGACTCTAGCACTCTAGCGGCCTCTCAGGGCGCCTCCGGGGACGGCAAGGAGGGCGGAGTACTTGGTGCTTCCCACGGAGGGGAACGCGCTTCCTGGGAGCGGGAGCGCGCCGGTTACCATGGCAGCGGAGCGCGTGTGGCGTGGGCGGGGGAGACCGCACAGCACAGCGGACGTGAGTGGGGGGATGGGAGAACCCCCTCTACCCCCCTCCTCCCACCGGCAGTGGGTAGTGACCTGGCCCCCGAGTGACAGGTCCTCTGTGGCTGTGGGTGCACATCCTGCCTGGCCGCTGCCCTAACATGAGTATAGCGCCCTGCTTGCCCCCGCTACGTGGTGGCGGGGAGCCTCCAAGGGGAGGCTCAGTTCGCCCCTCCCCGCTCTGCAGCCGACCTCGGCATCTCCAGGAAAAGCTAGCGGCGCCCAACCCGTAGTCATAGCAACGCAGGTTGGGCCAGGGCGTCTCCGGGTGGATGATTGACGTGGGGGGTCTAGCTGGGGCCACCCGCCAAGGAGAGTGGACTGCCCTGTATTAACCCTTCTGGGCCTAGAATTGGGGAACTCCAAGGGGGTGAGGGGTACCCCATCTTTTCCCTGCCCCCACATCTCATGGTCCGCAGCCTAGAGCAGCTGCCCCCACTTCTGCCCTCCCTACCAGGAAATGCTCTGGCGCCTGCTGTGGCTCAAAAGGAGGGGGACTGCTCTCCCACACTCCCTGTGGTGGGGAAGGGGGGTAGACAGACCTAGGGCTCAGAGGTGCCCCCGTTCAGCCACTGAGACAGGCGCCTGCTAGAGTAGCTGTTCCGGCTGTAAGGCTGTGTCTGCGGGAGGCAGGAGGTGGAGGAAGGGGGGCAGCAGTTTGGAGGGGGGCTGAAAGCTTTATCTCCCCCCCTCCCAAGGGTCTCTTGAGCTTTCAAAAGGTTTGTGATGGGCCCTGGGAGGGCTTTCAGTCACCGTAAGCCTGGGGAGGCTCAAACCCATAACCTCCCCCCCCCTTGGGGCCTGGAGTCCTTCAGAGGCTGACCTTTGTGAAGGGACAGGAAGGGGGGCAGCTTGCAGCCCCCAGGGGGAAGGGTATGTCTCCAGGGGCCCTGCTCTGACTCAGCCAAGGGGCCTTCTCCCTGCTTCTGTAGGGCAGGAAATGCTGTGTGACTGTGGGCAAAATGCCGAACTCCTCTGAACCCAAGTGGCTGCAGTTTTGCAAAGTCCTGAGCATCCATTGTGTGATGGCTTGTGCCAGCCCCAGACACAGCAACGACCCACCAGACCATACCCTTCCTCTTGGGTCCTGTCAGGCCTAGAGTGGAGGCAGATGATCCAGACAGACCAGAGTCCAGGGGTCCCCAGAGAGCTACTCTCTTTTCTACTCAGTCCCTCAGAGTCCTCCTTCTTCCCTATCCTTTGATGTGTCCCCTCTGCCCTGTAAACTAGGCCTCCGTCTCCCCCCTCTCGTCCCTGCTCTGTGGGCCCCAAGGCAGACAGGTCTGGGACTTGGAACTGACCAGAGGAAGTGGCCTGTCAGCCTGCCCCCAGCATCTCTGCCCTTGGCTGACATGGGAATTCCCCTCTAGCAGTCGGTCATCTCCTCTCCTCCATCTGCAGGAAGCTAGAGGCCTTAAGACCCCACCCCAGTAGTCCTGCTCTTCATTTCCCTCCCTTGCAGGAGGAGGGGGATTGGTCTGTGCACCATCTTCAGGGAGGAGCCTTCCCCGAGGGAGGTTCATCTTGAAGCTGCCAGTTGATTTTCAGAGTATCTTGGGTAGAGCTGTGGGTCCAGCTCATCTGCCTGGCCAGCCTGTTGGGCTGGGCCTGGAGTCAGGGACTGCGCCGCTCCCCACTCCCCCCCTAGTCTGAGGTTAAATTCAGATGGAAAGAAAAAGTGTGTGCCAGACGGATGAGGCACATGCCCACTGGAGCCCTGGGTTGTTGGCATTTTCAGACACCCCCAAACCCTCAGGCTTGGGACTGACTCCTTAGGAACTGGGAACACTGGTCTCCTCCTTGGGCTGTCGTTCAGCCTGGCAGGGTCCTGATCACCTCTGGGGTCTTAGGTACAGCAAAGAGGCAAAGGCCATCTCTGAGGGCCACAGAGCACATCTGAGGAGGCGGCCAAGTCAGGGCTGCTAATCCCGGGTGGGGACAGGGGGAGTGGCTCTTCACCACAGGAGCCTCCAGCCATCCTCACATACAGGGGCAGAGGGTCAGATGACCCAGCTTCCTTGTTTGGTGGAGCGGACTGCTTTTGGAAAGGAGGGGACACTCCAGCAGGAAGTGATCTGACCTGGTTTTCATGGCCTTCCCCACCCCCACAGGGCTCTGTAGCGGCCCCTAGTCCAGTGATGGGGAGCATGGCCCCCAACGACGCAATGGCAGCAGGCCCCATGGCACCCGGCTTCTTCCAGGTATAGCCAGGCTGGTGCCCCTTGTTACGCAACTCTTGAATGGCTATGCTGAAAGGTGACGGGGGTGGGCAGTGACAGGGTGGAGGTCTCCCGTGGGGAGAGGCTCCAGCAGGCTGGAGTTGGGTGGGAGGGTGGTCAGTGCAGTGGGTTTTGCATCTGGGCTTTGGTGGAGCCAGTGGGGGAGGGGCCGGTTGAGGGGGCGCAGCGCAGGGGAGGGCGGGGTCTTGGTGCGGTTGGTCTGCTCAAGCCAGGTTGCTAAGGGCCTTAGAGCACGGCTCTCTGAGCCGTGGGTCTTGCCCCTGACTGTTTCCGTAGGGCCTCCTCACCCCAGACCCCATCTTGCACTAGGGGGAGTGCAGGACTGCCCCCCCCCCTCGCCTCCATGGCGTCCCTGCCCCCTCCCTGGCCACGCCCAGCAGGGCCACGCCCAGCAGTGCAGCTTCGGTGGACCTCGCTCTTCCCAACCCGCCTGGTTCTGTCCTCCTAGGGCCCCCCCGGCTCCCAGCAGCCCCCCCACAACCCCAACGCCCCCATGATGGGGCCTCATGTTCAGGTAAGGACCTCTGATGCGTCCCTTCACACACGCAGGTCCCAGCAACTCTAGCCCCCAGCCCCACCGCACTCATGCACCAGGCACTGGCTGGCTGCAGTTTGCTGGCTGGTCCTGGAAGAGGGGGCTGTCTAGGCTTGGGGCCCGGGCGCCGCAGGAATGGGGTAGCTTTGCGGGGTGAACAGGTGGAGGGAGGTGCTGATCCCCGGCCCACCTCTTCCAGCCCTTCATGTCACCGCGGTTCCCAGGGGGCCCCCGGCCCACCCTGCGGATGCCGAGTCAGGTGAGAGAGGGATGAGGGGAGGGGGGGCAGGAGTTGGGCCAGGGTGGCGGCACCCTGGCTCAGTGCTGCCGTGCCCCCTCCGCAGCCTCCGGTGGGCCTCCCCGGCTCCCAGCCCCTCCTCCCTGGAGCCACGGAACCCTCCCCTCGAGCTCAGGGTGAGTAGGAAAGCCCCTGCGGCCGCCTCCCTGTCCACTCAGCAGGACCCCAGCGCGGAATGCCTGGTCCCAGCTGTCTCGGTGCTGTGCAGAACCACCCCCATCCAGCACATGTCCACACTGGGGAGTGTGGGTGGCCTGACTCCCCCCCCTTCTGTCCCCACCTCAGGGCATCCGAGCATGGGCCCGATGCAGAGGGTGACACCTCCACGAGGCATGGCCAGCGTTGGAGCCCAGGTGAGGGCAGGGCCCAGGAGAGAGGGTGTGCCTCAGGGCCTTCCCCCCACACCTCGGCCACTCACAGCCCTTTTGCTTTCCCAGAGCTATGGAGGTGGCATGCGGCCCCCACCCAACTCCCTCAGCGGCCCAGGCCTGCCCACCATGAACATGTAAGGCCCCAGGCGCACCCCTGGAGTGTGCCCAGCTTCCCGGACTTGGTGTGCTGGGGCAGGCTCGAGCTCCGCTGGACATTGTTACTGCCCTGGATATTGTTTACTCTGCTCTTGGGTGGGGAAACTGAGGCCCAAAGGCCAGTGAGTGATGGGATGGGATTTGAAGGCCAACTCAGACAATGTCTGCTGCACTGCGCGCCTACTTGGGGGCACATGGGTGGGGGGGGTGACGGAATGCGCAGTGGGGTCAGTGTACTACCTGGCCTCACCCCGGGGTCCACCCATTGCCTCTTCCAGGGGCCCTGGAGTGCGGGGCCCGTGGGCCAGCCCCAGCGGAAACTCGGTGAGTGGTGGCCCGGAGGGCCAGGGGGAGGCGGTGGCAGCTTGTGAGGGGTAGAGCAGACCAACTGCTCATAGCTGCCCTTCTCCCCAGATCCCCTATTCCTCGTCCTCCCCCGGCAGCTACACGGTGAGTGGGGCTGAGTGGGGCCGTGGCTGTGCAGCTCAAGCTGCGGGGGTAGGGGTTGTGGGCGGCAGGTGGGGGGGGGGTTCTTCCTCACCTTCTCTGTCTCCCTCCTTGTACAGGGACCCCCAGGAGGAGGCGGGCCCCCAGGAACACCCATCATGCCCAGCCCTGGAGGTGGTACAGCCTGGGTGGGGTACAGGGAGGGTGTGCCTGGAGAAACCTTCACACTCCATCCCCTCACGCCCCGGTATCTCCCCTAGACTCCACCAACTCCAGTGAGAACATGTACACGATCATGAACCCCATTGGGCCGGGCGCTGGCAGGGCTAATGTGAGTCGAGGGGGTTCCAGGGGTGGGGGTGTGGAAAGTAGTGGCCCCACTGGGGGTCTGGTGGCCCTGGTCCCACGCTGCCCCGCTGCCCGCAGTTCCCGCTCGGCCCTGGTCCGGAGGGCCCCATGGCGGCCATGAGTGCAATGGAGCCTCATCACGTGAACGGATCCCTGGGTGAGTGGACATCCCGAGACCCACCCCCCCCACTCCCCAACCACGTTGCTTCACAAGCCTTTTGCGCCCCCTGGCGGTTGCTCCCTCCCCTCCAACTCGCTTTTTCTTGGGGCGTCCCAGTTGCGCCCTGGGCTTCGGCAGGCGGCCCTGTGGCAGGGGCTGCGGGGGGGGGGGGGGGAGTTTCCAGTGACGAAGCCATGCGTGCCATTACTGACCCCTGTCCAGACCCTTAGTCCGAGATCCCCAGCAGTGGGGACTAGGGGCGGGGGAAGTTCGGGGAGGGGTTCGGTTGACCCTGGGCTCCTGGACGGGGGAGTCGCGCCTGGCGCCTGGCCTGAGCCGCGGCCCGCCGTCTGTCCGTCCACAGGCTCGGGCGATATGGACGGGTTGCCGAAGGTGAGGGGCGGCGCTCCTGCGTGGGGTGGGGCCTGGGGCTCCCAGTGTGCGGGGAGGCGGGCTTGACCAGGGCGGTGAGGCCTAGTCCGGGTTGGGACGCGCGAGGAGCAGGGTGGCCCGCGGGGGTGGGGGAGAGTACTGCGCTGACCGCGGCCGCCCCCAGAGCTCCCCCGGCGCCGTGGCCGGCCTGAGCAACGCCCCGGGCACCCCGCGGGACGACGGCGAGATGGCGGCCGCCGGGACCTTCCTGCACCCGTTCCCGAGCGAAAGCGTAAGCGACTGCGTCGACTCCCCCCCCGCGGCGG
>NC_043711.1:13607161-13670540 GCF_006229205.1 Suricata suricatta
CCGTCCCAACCCCACCCTGGGACCCGCACCCCCAGGGCGGCTTCCCCACGCTTCGCCACCTCTCTCCTCCCCTCCCTACATCCGCCCCGCCCCGCCCCCTATTCTCCCCGGGGGGCGGGTCCCAGCCTAGGCCGGAGCTGAGCCCGCCTCCGCGCGCCACCCCCTCGTCTCTCCGCAGTACTCGCCCGGGATGACCATGAGCGTGTGATGGGGCAGTAGCCCCGTGCCCACTGTCGGCCTCGGCTTCTGCCCAGTGCCCCTGCCTGGGACCAAGGTGCAGGGGCTCGGGCAGTCTGCTGGGTGAGGGTCTGAGGTCACACCTCGGGCGACTGTACTCCAGTTCAAGGATTGGACAGCTGGGAGGCCCCGCACGAAGGACTCTCATTTTATAAGAAACAAAACAAAAAAACAAAAAAACGCAAGGACCTCAGAGACATTCTTTCATGTATAGGCCCTTCCTGCCATTTCTAGTTTGTCCAAGGGGGCTCCCTGGGGACCGCTTCTCCCCTGGACAGCAGGGGGTGGGCCCCATCAATAAATGTAACTTGGTTTTGGTTTTTTGGTATCTGGTCTCAGATTTCTTCACTTTGGCTTGCAGCCACATCCTCCATCGTGGGGTTAGGCCTCAGGGTTCGGGAAGTTTCAAGATTTGGGACATCAGTGTTGGAAAGAGTAGGTTGGAGTCTGCCACGTGAGAAATGGGGAACGGGCCTAGAGTTGGGGGTGGTGAGGATTATTAGGTCACAGGCGCCAAGAACCCACAGGTGATGCTGTGGCTGTGGTGGCACTGGCTTTATTGTCTTCGCGGGGCTCAGAAGGGTTGGGTCCTGAGGGGCAACAGAGGCAGGAATTTGGGGGCAGAAGGATGACTGTGGCCTTAGGTGGTGGGCATCTGGGGTGCCTCAACCTGCGAGTGCCCGTTGGCATCACCCGTACAGCTGTTGGTTGCAGCTGGCGCTGGTCCCTTGCAAGGCACGGGGCAGGCAGAGACTAGCTTGAGACCTGGCCGCTCCATCTTGTGCTCCAGAAGCATGTGGTTCTGGGGCGGGAGCCCCACACAGGCCCTGGGGGAAAAGCTGGGGCTTAGTGGGGGCCAGACTCCGCGGCCGGTGACCCTGCGGCCTCCAATCCCGGTAGTCCCCGAAGACAGCCCGAAGGACACTCGGGCCTTGCTTGGTTGGGGAACCCAAGGCCAGGGCGCACCTGAGGATATTCTCGATGCAGCTGCGCTGGCGGAAGAGCGCGTTGACCACCGGGCTGCCCGGTGGAACTAGCGGCGCCTTGAAGAGGAAGCTGAGCAGCGACAGCACCGAGTGGAAGCCCTGCGGCTCGGGGTCTGCGTCGGTGCAGAAGCTCACGCGCTGGCACAGCTCGGTCAGCAGCACCAGGTCCAGCATGATGGGCGCGGCCAGAAGCGAGTCCTGCGCGAGTCCGGAGGGTGAGGACATGGGCGGGGCCGGCGGGCAGCCACGCCTCCTGCCCGGGCAGGGCCCAGCCTCACCTCGCACGTGTTGTGCAGCACCAGTGTGTTGGTACCGCCCAGCATCAGCTCCGACGTGTACTCATCCAATGCACGCTTGCTGTCGCCCACGTACGGCACATACTTGATGACCACCTGCGGGGCAGCACTAGGTCACAGGAGGCTCCTCCCCCTTCTGCCGGGAGCCCCGCCCCCCATAGCGCCCCTCGGCCCACGCACGCAGTGGTTGGGCTCCTGGCCAGGCGCGTAGAGCACAGGGTTGCTCTGCACCATGTCGTCTACCACGCTGCTCTTGGACACCTCCTTGGATCGGAACTGCGGCGGTGCTGACAGGTTCTGCCCGTCGTTGTTGCCCAGGTGGTTGTAGCTCACGATGGACATGGTCTGCGGGAGAAAGAGGGGCCCCGCGGCAGCTGCAGGCTCCACAGCACACGAGCCCCACAGCGCCCAACCCCGGGGCTTAGGGTCCAAGCACCCCCTCCCGAGTTGTGCGCCCCCTGGGCCCACGCACCTTGAGGCCAGAGCCAATAAGGAAGTCCACCAGTACGGACTTGACCTTGGTCTGTCCTGACTTGAAGTCGTCTCCACCCACGAAGACACGTCGCTGCTGTGCAAGCTCGAGGGCCCCGGGTACCAGCGTGTTCTGCGGGGACCCATTGAGGAAGGCACAGCCCTCCAGGATGCTGGCCACAGCGAAGAGAGTGGAGGGTGACACCTCCAGGCCCAGCTGCAGACGCAGGAGGGCAGTCAGCACGGAGGAGTTCTCTGTGGCTGGCCCTGACCCCTCTCCGCCCCTTGTGCACCCACCTGGATGGTACGCAGCAGGTTCTCGGCAGTGTCATTTAGGCCTGGGACCACTTCGCAGAAGCGCTCCGTGTTCGCTGTCCACAGTACCACGACTTTGTCTAGCCCAGCACTGGACCGGAAGTCACGGATGTCCCTACGGATCTGCTCCAACTGGGCAGGGAGGGAAGGAGGTTGTACAGGCCCCTCGATCTGGAGGGATCTGGGCTATTCAGTTCCCGAAGTGCAAAGTGAGCAGTGGGCCCTCAGGATGGGGGCCTGAAGACAAACGGCCGGTTGCTAACGCGGGGGCAAATGGCGGGAGCAACGAGTGGCAAGGGGTACGGGACTTGGGGTGGGGTTGCACCTGCTGCGCGCGTGTGCCAAGTATGAGGTTGTCCGCACGCGCACTCTGGTTAGCTGCGATAAACTCGGGGATGTAGACAGAGGGTCGCGGGCGGAGGGACTCCATGTGCGGCCACAGCTGCTCCTGCAGTCCCCAATCCAACACCTGCGCGCGCCGCATCGCCTCAGCCAAGTTCACGGACGATATGTCCCAGCCTGCGGCGCGGTGGAGGAGTGGGAGGCTAACACCCCTAAGCTCAGCCCAGCCCGCGACCTAGGTCCCTCCAGGCCCCGCCTCCAGGCCCCGCCTCCCACCCGCCCCCTGCCTAGGGCCCCGCCCACCGTCGAACACGAGGTCGTCGGGAGCCACCATAGGCAGCAGTGCGCTGAAGGGCACGAACACCTCCTGGCCCTCGGCGTCCAAGCCCAGGCTAACGGTGCCGGCCTGCGTCAGCGAGCCGTAGTAGTTGGCCTCCTGGGGGGCGGCAGGCGGGGCGGAGTGAGGTGGGGCGCGGCATGGGCCACCAGCCGACCAGGCCCCCGCCCGGCACCCTCAAGCTCCCCCTTACTTTTGGACACCTCGGAGCAGAAGCCGTTCCCCATCTGGAGTTTCCCCCCACCAAGAGAGCCCGCCGGCGCCTTAGGCGCCTCCTCCTGAGGAACCCCTCCTTCGTGGAGCTCCGCCCCCTAGAGGCCCTCCTCCCTCCCACACGGACTCCGGTCAAGCCCCACCCGACCCCCCACCTTGCGGCCAGTGCGCGTGGGCCAGGACAGGCGCAGCCGGTTGGCCAGCACTGCAGCGGTGAGCGTGGAGCCGTTGTTCCCGCCCCAGCCGACGAGCATGACCCCGAGCCGGGGCACCTGCCGGATGGTCCGGAAGGTGAAGCGCGTGGACGTGGGGTATACCTGGGGACCGGCGGTGCAGTGAGCCTGGGGCCACACCCCCCTCTTACTGCAGGGGCAGGGCCACGGACGTTGGGTAATTCCCGTCCCTCCCGGCTCCCCTGTTCCTCTGTTCCCACCCCACAACTCCTGGTCCCCTGCCTACCTTGAGGACCCCGCCCTCGCGGCTGACGCACGTTGTCCGGTACTCGTACTGCGCCTCAATGGCGTCGGGGCCGTAGACCACGTCGGGGCTTTCGACCACGAACTCGGCTGTGGCCTCCATAGCGGAGAGCTAGGGGCGTACGGTGGGCAGGTCAGCGGGGACACGGGAGCCGGCGGACCGAGGCGACTGAGGTCCCCGGAGAGCCTGCACCAAACCCGGGGACGCACTCACCGGCGCGGAGTCAAGTCGGACAGTGGCGGACGGCGAGGGCTCGGGGCGCGCGAACTCCAGAGAAAAGAGCCGCGGCCCCGCCCACGCCCCGCCCCTCACCCCACCCGCGCCAGGGAGGAGGGGCGCGCGGGGAGGAGGGGCGCGTCTGCCTAAGATTCGGGTTCAGGGCCCATGTAGACCCGAGCCATCGCACCCCTTGGGTTCCCGCCCCGCCTGGCGCGGCAAGACCTCTACGTGGGCTACAGACCCCTGCCCGAGCACGGGAGGCGTGGATGCACTTCACACCACAGCCGCTTAAGGCGCGCGGCCACTTTTCCTCACTTTACAAAACAGGACATTAATAATGGCTGCAAGAGAGAGCCAGACCCAGCCACAGGCAGGAGTTGGAGCTGGAGCTGGGCGGAGGGGCTGGGCACCTGGGTCCGAGATACTGCAGTGGAAACTAAGGCAGAGGACTGAGCCAGAACTCTGGCTCCCGAGCCAGACACTCCTCCAGCCTAGGCCGCCTCCGCCTCCCCCTTCCAGAGCAGAAGACACTCCCGACAGGGCTCACACGGTGCGTATAGGGGGCGCAGTGAGGCCTCGGTTTCCCTACCTGTGGCTGGAGGGCTTGGCAGGGCCAAGCTGGAGGGGGCTGGAGTTTGGTGCGAGGGGAGCGGAAGGGAGGGGGTGGGCAGGACCAACGAGGTCAGCTGGGGAGGAGCTAGGCAGGCACAGCACGGCGCCCCCCAGCACCCAGTGATAAGGGAGCGTGGGAACACGGCGGGCGGGCGGGGGCGGCTCCCCCAGGAACTTTCCAAAACAAGCGGCCTCCTCCGGCTGGAAAGTTTCCACCACTGGAGCTGACCCAAAAGGTGGATAGTTGGGAACGTTTGCAGGAAACGTGGTCAGGGCCTGGCCTTGAGGGTTGTGGGCTCCAAGGCTCTGGCTCCAGGCTTTGCCAAGGGCCTCCGGTGTAGGGAGTAGGAAGTACACTGGAGCACCCCTACCTGGCCAGAGGCAACTCACAAGTAGGGTCTGTTAGGGCAGGCTGCCTGGAGGAGGAGGTTGCTGCAAAGGTCTTGAGCCAAAAAGACATCTCTCATGGAGAGATAGGGAAGAACTGCCCAGGCAAAAACCTGGGGGGGGGGGGTCGGGGTCAGAGGAGGAGGGGAGAGCAGCAGTTTGGGGACAAGGGCAGACCCTTGAGGCTGGGGTCAGGGAGGATTGTGTGATAAATATTTGGGTTTTGTCCCCACTTCCTGGCTGGAGATGGAGCTCAGTCACCAATGGCCAGTGATTTCATCATATGTACATAATCGGGCCTCCACAAAAGCCCCTCAACAAGGAGGGTTCGGAAAACTGGTGGAAGTGCTGGGCGGCGGCACTCTGGAGAAGACAGGGAAGCTGGGTGCCCTTCTTCACACCCTCCCGTCAGCGGCTGCCTCCTCTGGCTGTTGGGAGTGCTTTCCTGAGCACCGTGAGCCATTCCAGCAAACCTGGGGGGGAGCCAGGGGAACCCTTGACTTCTAGCCATTGAGTCAGAAGTATGGGTGGTCAGAGACTTGTGGCAGGTGTCTGAAGTGGGGGCAGTCTTGTGTGGGATGAGCCCTTAACCTGTGGGGTCTGCCAGCTCCAAGGATTGAAATCCAGTAGGTGCCCGAAGACTGGAGGGCGCTTGTGCCTCCAGGTAACAGGTAGCTTGGGAACGTGTGCAGAGACCAGAAAGGTCCCCAGCCCAGGCCCTGGGGACTCTGGTATTCACAGGCAGCCTGCAGGAGGTGCCAGGAGGATGGCATGGGGGCAGAGCCAGCCCAGGCAGGCTCCCCGGAAGGGCAGTGGTGAGGGCAGCTCGGAGGGACATGGCCTTGGGCTGCCTCTATTCCTGGCAGTTGGGTCCTCTACAGTGATCACAGGGACCACCTGGGGACCCTGGTGGGGCTCCCGAGGGCAGGGGCAAGGCTAACTCAGGGTCACTGAGTACTAGCGCCGTGGTGGAGCCTGGTGCATAGGAGGGACTGTGGGCTCAGAGTGCTGGCAAGCCGACAGCGGGGGATGTTGTGCAGCAAGTGGCAGGAATGTTGGGCAGACCGTAGCCCCTTGGCCATGGTACAGGTTGTGAGATTGGGAAGACCCTTCTGGAGCTAAGGGGCTAGATTTGTGGCGTCCTTGGCTCAGGAAGGATGGTCATGGGACTGTCTGCTGCTGAGGTGGGGGGGGGGGTGATGGCCACAGCACCTCTGGGAGGCGTGGGGGGCTGCAGGTGGATCTGGTGGAGGGCCCAGAAAGCCGTGTGGGCAAGGCAGAGCCGAGGCATGACGGGTTCAAGGAAGCAGACGCTGGCCCTGGACTCCGGACTGTAGGGAGAGAGACGTTATCCCCTAGGACAGTCTGGCCAGGCCACCCCGGGAGCAGAGTACGCCTGCTTGACCTTGTCTCCTGCGCCCCCTTGGATTCCCAGGCCACCTTAGAACTCAGGCCAAGGCTGGTGGCGAGCGGGCTTTCCTGGAGACTAAGGCCCACAGCCCCTGGCCCTTGGCCCCCTTTAATCCCAGCCTTATTCTTTGTCTGTTTTTCCTTCCTAAACTAAACATCCACCCACACCACGTCCTTCAAGAACAGGACCCTGACCCCTTGCCTTGCTTTCGGCTCCTCACCTGGACAGTCATCCCTGCTGGCATCCTGGGCCTGTGGGATTCCACTGGGCCTCAGCGTCCCCATCCCCATCATGGGCACAGGGGCGGCCCCAGCGAGCCGGCCTAGTTGGGAAAAATAAAATAGTGCCGTCACCGCTGTTTTCATCATTTCCCCAAATAAGGGTGCTCCCCTGGCCCCACATGCTCCCTACTCCACGGGGCTTTGGCAGTTTGGCAGTTTGCTGGGCCTGGGACACAGGCCTGCTCCTATACCCGCCCTGGCTCCCCGCTGCCCCCACATCCCCAGTCTCCATCCTTTCCTACCTATGACCAGGTGGTCTGGTCTCATGCCTTCGCACCTGCAGGGCCCATCGCCTCAGTCGGGTCAGCCTCCACCTGCCGGCCTCATCCCTGCCACCCCCAACACCTGCTCATCACCATGGCTGCTCCAGGGCCGGCCAAGTCCCGTCCTGACCCCAGCCCTCCCCCCACAGGGGACCACGAGGTCCCTGGCTGTGACAGACAAACGCACCCAGGCACTGTGGGCTGCTAGGTTCAGTTCAGTGAAATTTATTGTAGGTTGAAAAAAATCAGCATTCACCTGTTTAGTGTACAAAAAGGACACTAGATATTTTAAGAAAATATTAGGAAACTGAAGACGCGGATGCCTTTCTTTCAATCGTAACATTTTGGCAAAAGTGAAAAGTTCTTGTAAACACCAACTCCATGGCTCAAAATAGTTTTTCTCCACAGTACAATATTAAAAGGGGGTGCAAAACACAGTATCAATAAGTTAGACCATATTTAATCGGCTAGAACTCTTGTCCATCAACCCCCAAAGCACAAAACTTTTCTTAGCTTCATAATTCCTTAAAAGGAGAAAAACAACAACAAAAAACAACAAAAAGCCAACAACAAAAAGGAAATTCAACTGAGAGTCCCTTGAACCGGTTCCAGGGCAGAGGGCCGGGTCAGCCCTCGGGGCTGCAGCCTCCTTAAATAATCCCTTTCCACCCGGGTCTGAGTACAGGCTGCACACACAACGCGGCTGTCTGCAGAACTCGGGGGTCCCTGGGGTCTCCTCAACCCTTACCCCACTCCATCCCAAATGAAAAACAAAACAACAGCTATTGAAACATGAAGGGTCAGTTCCCTCGGGGCTGGGGCATCCCAGGGGTCCCCAGGCAAGAGCCTTGTGGGGTGGGGCGGGCATACTGCAGGTCTGGCGCCTCGGCGAGGGCGCCTGTTCTTTGGGACCCGGTTAGGAGCTGTCCCCATGGCTTAGAAACACAGACACGTCTGTGTGAGCGCTCCCGCTCTCCCTGCCTCACTACTGTTAGTGACAGCACCCCCACCTGCCCAGCGCATGACCCCCAGGCTCTCCCTCCGCCTCCCCTGGTTCTGGCTTCGCTGAACGTGGCGCTGAACATGAACACACGCCTCAGTCCCCGCTGCACCCTGGCGGCCACCCCCCTACACGTACACACACATACACATGGCCCCCCCAACACTGGGGGACACTAGACTAGGCACAGCTACTAAGCAGCAATCATGGCGTCCATGAATCCCACGCCCCCCAGAGTGGGCGGACAGGGCACAGTTTCTGAGCTCACTCTCAGGGGGTCCCCTGACCCCTTTGACCCCCGCCCCAGCCCCTCCCTGAGTGCAAACCCTGCGGTGGCTCTGCTATGATGACCCCAAGACCCACAGGTGGACTGAGGGATGGAGTGAGGTCAACAGCATGGAGACCACACGGTCTCGGCGCGAAAAGAAAAGCAGCAGCAAAGGGGGAAATTGAGAACATAATAAAATAAAAGCCAACACTGCTGCTGCAGTGTGAGCTGTAGCACAGAAAACCCCCAGTGACCCCCTACAGCTGAGGGCCTGAAATAGCAGGGCAGGCCTGGTGGGCCGAGAGCCGCTCTGCCCCTCCGGCTCTCAGCAGCTGCTCTTGGCCAGCTGGAGTTCTCGAAATAGACCTGGGCGGGCCGCTACCCCCTCGGAGCAGAGACCCCGTCCCTGCCTGGGCTGGGAGAGGCCGAGAGCCACAGGGAGGGCCTGGGTGGGAGCACAGCCCGACTCGGGCGCCAGCTGCACCCCCTGCTGCCCCCTCCTCGGCCCCCAGGAGCAACTCTGAACTTTCAGATGGCGTCTGTAATACTGCAGGAACGACACAGGGTGGCATCTAGCCCCTGGTGTCCGTGGAGGGGAGGCACAGGTTTAGAAAAGATGCTTTCTCTCTCATACAAAAATAGACTGAAGTCTCATAAGCAGTAGCTAAAAGTGGCTGTCTTTGTATAAAACTAGAAAAGGCAGGCAGGCTAGCCTTGGAGTCTTTCGGTGAGGGGAGGGGCTCAAGCCCCTCACGCTGTGGGCCGGAGGAGGAGTGGGGACTCCTCAGGAGACGTGGGGGGGGCCAGGGGAGTGGGAGGAGACGCCGGCCCCCGCAACCTGGATCTGTGCCCCCGGCGGGCACCGGGTCTGCAGGGGCTCCCCTGAAAGCCGGCGTTGCTGGCTCAGATGAAAGTGTCTTCCTCGCATTTATTTGTTTAAATAAAACTCTTGCCCCCCCCCCGCCCCCCCGAGCCCCACGTCCGGCCTGGCCCCCAGGCCCGAGGCCTCAGGCTAGGGCCAGGCCTGCAGCTGCCGCTGGTCGTACTCAGCAATGAGCCTCTTGATGTGCGCCAGCTTGCTGTGCAGGTACTCGCAGCGGTGCTTCTCCTGGCTGTAGTTGGTGTTGGTCTGCAAGAGAACGCGGGGCTGAGCCCTGTCCTGCGGCCCCCACCCCAGGCGTGCCCCGCGAGAAGTGGACCAGTGCCCACCGAGCATTGGCAGCGACCCTTGCTCTACCTGGGGCCAGAGCCCTGGGCTGCTGTCCCCCTCACCCAAGCCCCATCCCTGGAAACAAGGTCACTGCCAGGATGAGGGTCAGGCGTGACTGTCACGAAGCCTCCTTCCCGGGCTGGGGCCTGGCTGGCAGAAAAACACCCAGGCACACGGGGACACACGTGGTGAGCCCGCAGCTCATGGCCTTTGGGAGCAAGAACAGACTAGAATGCCTGACTAGGCATTCCTGCCAGACTAGCAGCTGGGGGTGGGGATCTTCAGCTCCTCCCGTGACCTTGAAGGGAGCTGGAAAGAGCCTGGGGGCTGCACCCACAAAGCAGTGGGAGAGCAGGAGGGCCCTGGGGTGTCCAGGGAGGGCCGGGCTGAGCTTCTCCACTGTCAGTGGGGGCTGGGGCTGCCCGAAGGGCCCAAGACTCCAGCCTGGCCAAGGCCTTTCCCCTCCCTCATCGCGGCCTCTCTGCTGCTCACCTCGAGTCAGCTTCCTCTGACTCCCCCTCCCCTCCTCCCACCCCCCAGCAAGGACTGGATACTTACCTTTTTGATTTTTCGATATTCCTGCAAAATCTGCCCACGAGTAGTCTGGAAAACAAAAGAAAGCAAACAATGACCCTGCCTCCAGGAAACCCCAACTGAGTGACCCCTTCTCCCTGATAACCTGTGACCTGCACAGTCACCACCTGCCTTGAGACAATGGCCTCAGCATGGCGTGAGGGAAGCTGACCAAAGTAGAGAGGCAGGCTGAGGGCTGGGGAGGGGAGACAGACAAGGCAGGAGGCGGGAGAGGATGCTGGCCTGGGGGAGAGAGAGGCAGGAGCCCAGCCCCAGGGACAAGCACAATGGGCAGCAGAGCGGGAGGGGCTGGTCAGAACTGTGGGAGGGAGGAGGCAAAGAGCAGGCTGGGTGGCCTCCCCCACACCCAGCTGGCCTGTCCACTGTTCAAGGCCAACCACCCAAAGGTACAGGGGGCTACTGGGGGACATCCACTGGGAGATGTCTACTGGGGCTGCAGGAGGGAAGAGAGAGAGAGATACCCCAGGGACTCATATATCCCAGATCCTCAGAACCCTCATCGCTCCTCCAATTATGAGCTGTTCCCTCTGGAAACCAAGGTGGCCCCCACGAGGGGAGACAGACCTCAACACCCGATTAATCAGATAACTAGCTTCAAAAGGTGGCATGAGCAGGGGCTGGGATCCCAGAGCAGCTGACCAAGGGTGGGGCCTCCTCCAACCCCCAGCGGTAAGCTCCCAACACGGCTCAGCTCCGGGAGCCTGCATGCCTTTGATCAGAGGGTGAGGGAGTCCTAACACAGGCAGGGGGCCACAGGGACCCTCCAGCTCGTCCCCCTGTGGTTCTGATAGCATGGACGGGCTTTGAGCTGCACAGAGGACCCCAAGCACTCTTGCCTCAATCACACCAGCAAGGGGCAGCTGACTGCCAGGCTGTGACAGGGACAAACACTGGCAGACACGGCAGCCCTCCTCACCGGGGAGGGGCAGAGGCCAGGCTTGGGGGCCATGGGTAGGGCTGGAGGCCTTGGGTTTGGCTGCACCCATGAGAAACAGGCCCGTCTCCCCAGGTCGGGTGCAGCGCACGGGGCGGGAGAGAGGTGGGCCAGGCCTGCAGCCCACAGTGTGTCCGTGAGTGCGGTGGACCGCGGGGAGGGGCTCTACCTCGTACTCCTCTGAGCCCTGGGACAGCTGCCGGAGCTGGGCGTCCAGCTGCGTGAAGCGCCGTGTGATCTGCTCGATGCGTGCGTGCAGGTCTCGGTACTCGCTGTACTCCGCGTTGAAGTCATTCTTGTAGCTCTGGCGCTGCTCCGAGGACGAAATGGTGGCATATTTCCTGGGGAGAGGGGAAGAGGGCCCGGCAGGGCCCAGGGGGCTGCTGTGGAGAGAGGCTGGAGTGCCCGCGGTCGCCTGTGCCCCTGCGCCCCACCGGCCCCCACCTTGTGGGTGGTTTACTGGCTTAAGCAGGAGCCTGGTCCTAGGACAGGCTGTGTGGCTGCGAACCCCTACCTCGGCTGACCTGCAGTGCAGGGGAGAGTACGGGGTGGGGGAGAGGGAGGCCAACCAGGGAAGTACTCACAGCAAGTAGTCAGGGGTCTCTGAGGTGGACGTGGGAATGCTCGAGCTGTTGCAGGTGCCATTTAAACCTACGAAGAAAGAGCAAATGTGTCTTCTGAGTCCCCACCGAGATCCGCATCAAGGTCTGCTGTCTGAAGGACGTGGAAGGATAGCAGAAGGGGGGTCAGGAAGGGCAGAGGGAGTGCGAGGGCCAGGCAAGTGCCACCTTGGGGCCTCGCTGGACCCAGAAACACTGCAGCCGCGCACAGTGTGTGTCCCTGAACCGCACAGTCTTGTCAAGTGCAGAGGGCCTAGACAGTGCCGCGCGCACGTTTCCGGCAAGCAGCAGAAAGGATGAGTTAATGACAGGCAAACGCCTGGGCAATGTGTTCGGAGCCTGACCGATCCAGGCACCTCGCTACCTCTGCTGACTGCATGTGAAAGACCGCTACTCTGAAAACAAGCAACCCCCTTGTCCCAGGTCTCCGGCCCTGCAGGACGAAGACGGATGGCCAGCTGGGAAGGCCCTTGCTCCTGCCCGCACCCCAGGCCGTCCCCTAGGAGGAGCTGGAGGACACGGGACTGTCCGAAGTGCTTGGGGGCACACAGACCAAGACTACCATCCAGCCGATTTCCGGGGGTTTCTGTCAGACGGCTTTTTCCTGGGCGCAGAAGAGATTTAGCACCAAGTAGCAGATCCTCAATATGAACTGCGTGTCCTTCTGACGGGAAAGCAGCCTTCCCGGGAACCCCTGTGCTGCAGGATTCCTACCAACACACGGAGCCTTCCAGAGTGTTCTGCCATGCGTGGGCTGAGTCCACATTGCCTCATTTAGCCTTCCTGAGATCTTCCGGTGACACGACAAATGAGGAAACCAAGGCTCAGAGTCAGAGTCACCTAGCCCCTGAGACATCTTTGGGGTCTGGCCTGAGCAAACCTCAGAGGCCCTGCTGCTACTGGAGCACTCTCTGTGCACAGTCCTCACTCAGCCCTTCACCAGCTGAGCTGATTCCCACCAGGTGGCCCGGGCCTACAGGGAACATGGCCCACAGCTGCCCCCCCATTGCCCCTCCCACCGGTTTCTCCTAGGCCTCCCCCATGCCTGGGTCCCACTGGGAGAGGGACTCCCCACCCGGCCCTCAGAGGTCAGTGGGCCTCCTGATCTCGGCCTGGCTGAGCCCAACCCCCACACGCAGTACGCCAGCCTGCCCAGGAGGGGACCCTGAAGCAACAGGAGGGGTCCATGGACTGAGCAAGCATGGGGCACAGACATCGAGGATAGGCACAGGACCTAGGAGTGCATCTGCAGCACAGGCATGAGTTGGGGCTATGGGTCCACGGTGGCCTCAGGACAGGGGTGGCTAAGAAAAGACATCTCCCCAACAGATGCGCATCCGTCTGGGTCAGAGACAATCAGGGCGCACGGTGGGAATAGTGCCACACACAGGAGCGGGTTAAATTAATGCCTGGCCCTCCTGTACGGACACAAAAGCTTCCTCACATGCTGACTGGAACCTTCTCCAGTCTGAAGGAGGCAGGGCACACAAAGAACCACACTGGGCGCTTCCTGCTCCTACAGCCGCTAGCACAGGCAGAGGCCGGCCTCTATCCCGGAAGGAGCCTCAGAGCAGGAAGGCGGCCTCTGTCTGTGCCCCACCGTTTTTGCTACCACTTGAGGCACCTGCAAGACGCATATGAAGGGGGATCACCCAGCACAAGGCATGGCTTCCAGGGCCCTTAGTTGTCCTTGTCCTTGTCCCTTCCCTCGGACCATTTACTCCCTGTTTGCCTGATTCCAAACCTCACTTTCTCACTTTAACCTGGGGACAAGCTACCTAGGCCAGTGTGTCCTGGGCAGGCCTGAAGCCACCTGAGCCCTGTGGCGGGGGGGGGGGGTCGGCAACACCCCATGGTATCCCTCCTTCCAGGGCCCTGCCAGGGGCACATGGGGTCTTGCTTTCACCATTTTGGACAGGAGGTGCTGACCAGCGAGGTCAGCTCAGGGTTTTGTCTCCCCAGGCAGGACAGGCTCAAGGGAACTAGGCCTCACTGCAAGGGAGGGGCTGGCAAAGGCCTTTCTGGAGAGCAGTTGAACAACTCATTAAAAAGCCTTAAGGAGAAGGCAAGGCAGCTCCACCCTTGTCCCAAGAATGCCTCCTGCTCGGATCCTTCCTGGACACACAATCTGAGAGGGGCAGAAAGTCACATGGCCTGAGTCTGGCCGCGGGTGGCAGGTGCAGCTGCATCTCTGTGGCCACATCACGCTGATTACGTTAACAGTCACACGGGGTATTCAGCTCAGGCACCTAGGGCCGTGAACTCAAGGTGACCCAAGCCTCCGGGGGTGAAGACCCCGGCACCCACCCCAAGCCTGGCCTGTCCATACCCCTCCCTAGTACCTCTGGGCCCCACGAAGGTTCTCTTGCTCTCTCTCCAGCCAGCCTGTACCCTTCACCCTGCTGTGATCCCAGCTTTCTCAACTCCCGGCTTCCTTACCTGCTACATGACCTCATTCTGACTCCTACTGCCTGCTGCTCTATGGACTGCTTCCCAAACCCAGTCTCCACAGGCTGAAATGTTCATTGGTCAGCAGGCTACACGAGGCCTGCGGCGGCCCAGGTGCCGCCCCCCTCCAGCCAGGCCCCGCACCCCAGTGCCTTCCCCAAAGCCCAGCCCCATCCTACTCCCCTTTCAGCCTGAGACCTCCTGGAGCCTGGAGCCAGCTCCTCTCCAGGCGTGCTATTTCCCTCCATGGGCTCAGCTGAGTCGGGTTCTGTGCACCCAGCAGTGGCCTGGCACACAGGGCTGCAGAAGGCCCCAAGGCCAAGACCACTGGGGCAGTCAAAACCTCGTACAAGAACACACAGTGCCAAGGGGCTGAATGTGCAGGGCGTGCCAATATGGGGGCTCCTGGGGTGGTATGGCCCCTGCTGAGCAATGGCGGGTGTGGAGAGCTCAGGCTCCTGGCAGTCTCTCCCACCACAGGCCTGTCTCCTGGTACCTACCCGGGGCATCTGATGGGGCTCCAAGGGGGCTGGGCATGTGGTCTGACAACTGGGCCCGGTGCCTGTCCTCAGCTGCCCTCTCCTTGTCTTTGTGCTTCTTGGACTTCTTCTTGGATTTGCTGCGTGATGAGCCGCCATGGGGCCTGCTGGGCTGGGCACAGTCTGTCAGTAGGGGCAAGCCGAGTCGTGTAGTTGGGGCCGGGGCGGCCACGTCCCCGTGATCACAGTCCCGGCCACTGTGGCCCAGGTCATTGCTGACGTCAGCCAAAGGGTCATGGGCCCGCGGGGGCTCCAACCGTGGGGGCAGGTGGGGATCTGTGCCAGCCAGTGGGCCCGGGGTGGGCAATAGGGCCTCGCGGCCATGGGGTGCACTCAGCTTCCCATTGATGGCAGGCTGAGTTCTCTGGGTGAAATGTGATATCCTGGTTTTCTTGCTGGCCAGGGGGTCGATGAAATCAGGAGGCTGTGGTCGTTTCTACAAAGGAAGGGAAACAATTTCAGAAGGGAGTCTGTGTCTGGAACCACTGGTGTCCCCTGAGAAGTGGCTGGGGACAACAGCTGACCCTGAGCTCAGTGAGGCTCCTGGAAATCCGGCACCCACTTGCAAGGCCCACACTGGCCACAAGGGGGCATACAGAAACAGCCAGGCCCCTGCTAAGGCAGGCTCAGCCCGCCCTGAGGACGAGCCGAGGAAGAGCAGAGGAAGCAGCATCAGTGGAACGGGCCACTGAAGCACTTAAAAAGGCCACCTCTGGGGACTGGTCTGAAATGTCGCTGCTCTCAGCATCTTCCCTAGATGAGGGGGATGGTGACAGAATCAAGTCTGAAGGATACAGGGCAGCCCCACGGGCTGGGATATCCACCCCCCTAGACCCAGGACTCCCTGGACCCCCAGGGCAATCCTGTTATGTGTGCAGGCTTCATCCTCATGTCACCAACGAGAAGGCTGACGCATGTGAGGCAGGGACGGATACAGATCGCCCAGACCCAGGGAAGCAGCTAGAGAAAGATGGTGGACAGCAGGCCCATGATCAGGGGGAAGCAGTGTAATGAGGTCCTCAGCCCTATGTTTCGGCCCCAAAGCCAGGGCGTGCATAGACCTGACCTCTCCACAAGGAGGCCCAAGAGCCTTGGACGTGGGCTGGGAGCCTCTAAGACAAAGGACAGAAGGGAGATAATAAGGGACATATCCTAGGACAAAGGACTCATGGGCTGGGCAAGCAGGTCGGGACACCCAAGCACCCTTCCTGACTACTGACTAAGTCAGCACGGCCACCACTCAGGGGCCCTGTGCCCGCAGCCAGCACGCTCTGTTTTACAGAATCTTCACGACAGCCTTGAGAGGCAGGTGCACTGCCATGCCTGCTGTACACAGAAAGCACAAGGCTCAGGGCGATGCGGTGGCCTGCCCTCCCTCGGACACACCGTCCACGCACGAGCACTTGAGGGAACTGCAGCAAGGGCCCAGGCCCCCACACGAGGGAAGCCAGGCGGCTGCTCACTCACTGCAGAAGACACCCAGCCCTGAACCAGGGGCCCAACAGGCTACCCAGACACTAAGGTCTGGCCAGGCCCCCTGGCTCCTATCCCATCCTCCCCCGTCACCACTACCACAGGCTGTCACACCCATGCCTGCCACTCCTACCTGAGGGGGTGAGGCCGAGCTTACGTGTTCCCTGGGAGGACTGGAGGCTGCGGGGTCTCCGGGGAGGCCGCCTGCATTCTGCGGCTGGCACAGCTTTCTGTGAAGGAGAAGTAGGGTAGGGGAAAGGCCCAGCATGCCCAGGCCCACCTGCCGCTCCGCGGACACCCTGCTGTCATGTCCCATCCTCACCTAGTGATCTCGGGAGGGCCCTGCTGCCTAGGCGAACCAGAACAGGGTCGAGTACCCTGGATACCTCAAGGCGTGGTTAGGCAGAGAGCAGCCTGAACATGTCCCACCCTGGGTCCATCCACAGCCCAGAGGACTGCCCCACTCGGTGTCCTGCTGCGCCCAGGGAAGGCTCAGTGGATACCCGCTCATCTAGACCCCCGTTACTGTGGAGACCAGGGACCCAATTAAAACTGACTGCATGCCCGAGGCCTGTGCCATGTCTGTGGAAGCTGGGTAAACTGGAGCCCTGGCCCTTCCCTTTAAGTCATCATCCGGGTGCCTGGGTGGCCCAGCTGGTTGAGCGTCTGACTTAGGCACGTCTGACTTAGGCTCAGCTCATGATCTTGCGATCTGGGAGTTGGAGCCCCACATCGGGCTTTGTGCGGACAGCTTGGAGCCTGGAGCCTGGTTTGGATTCTGTCTCCCTCTCTCTCTGCCCCTCCCTCTCTCATGCTCTGTCTCTCTCTCTCAAAAATAAACATTGAAAAAAAAATAATTCATCCCAATAATGCTGCTTACTGCAGAAACTTTAGAAAAGGGGACTGAGGAGACGACCTGGCATGACAGGAAGGCCTCCCGGATTCAGGACCCACCTTCCTGGGAGCACACATCACAACACCTCCTCGAAGGTGACGGGCAGCCACCAGCCCACCAGTCCCTGAGCGTGACAATGCAGCCAGGGACGGAGGAAGAGACACTCTGGCAGTTTCTCAGACACCCTAGCTCCACTCCTCCTCCCGCACCTGAGAGGACCGAGGACCTGTGTCCACGTGAACCCTCTGACACAAATGTTCACAGGAGCAGTAGCCACGGTCACCAAGGGACTGAAAGCACCCGAGGGCCCGGCCGCAGATGAAGGAATGGACAGCCGGGGTATATGACCACCACGAGAGGATTATTACTGAGCCACCAAAAGGAACCAGGCTCTGACACATGTTACAACCTACAGGAACCTTAAAAACATTACAAAGTAAAAGAAGCCAGTCAGAAAAGGCCTCGTGGTGTATGATTCCATTTATACGAAATGTCCAGAACAGACAAATCCAGAGACACAGAGAGTGGATTAGTGGTTACCAGGGGCTGGGGGAGGGGGAAGGGAGTGTCTGCTAATGTGGGGCTCCATTTTTGGGTACATGTTCTGGGACCGGCTAGAGGAGATAGTTGTACGCTGCTGTGAATACAACTAATGCCACTGAATTGTGAGAAAGAAGAACAAAGCTGGAGGCATCACAACCCCACGTTTTAAGATATAAAGCTATAATAATCAAAACAGCATAGCACTAGCACAAAAAAACAGACACATGGATCAACGGCACACAGTACAGAGCCCAGAAATAAACTCACATTTATACGGTCAATTAATCCATGACAAGGAAGGCAAGAATATCCAATGGGGAAAAGACAGTCTCTTCAATAAATGGTGTTGAGAAAACTGGACACCTATATGCCAAAGAATGAAACTGGACCACCTGCTTGCACCCCACGCAAAAATAAACTCAAAATGGATTAAGGACCTAAATGTGAGACCTGAAGCCATAAACCTGATAAAAGAAAACATAGACAGTAATCACTCATCCTAGCAGCATACCTACGGACGCACCTCCTCAGGCAGGAGAAAGACAAAGCACAAACAATTGGGACTTCATCAAAATAAAAAGCTTTTGCACATCAAGAAAACAAAAAGACAACCTGCTGAACAGGAAAAGATATTTGCAAATTATACATCTGCTAGGGAATTAATACCCAAACTATATAAAGAACTTACACAACTCAACACTGAAACAACAGCAGCAACAAAAAACCCCACAAATAATCTAACTTTAAATAGGGCAGAAAATCTGAACAGATATTTTCCCACAGACCTAATGATGGCCAACAGCCACAGGAAAAGATGCTCAACATCACTAGCCATCAGGGAAATGCACATCAAAACCACGAGATACCACTTCACACCTGTCAGAACAGCTAGGATCAAAAAGACAAGAAATCAGCGCTGGTGAGGACAGGGAGAAGAGGGAGCCCTCCTGCACCGTTGGGAGTAACGCACACTGCGGCAGCCACTGTGGGAAACAGTATGGCGGCCCCTCAAAAATGTAAAAATAGAACTACCGGACAATTAGCAAGAGCACTACTGGGTACTCATACGAAGGAAACAACAACAAAAAAAATGAATCAAAAATATACAAGCTCTCCTATGTTCACTGAAGCATTATTTACACTAGTCAAGACATGAAAGCAACCTAAGTGTCCGCTAACAGATGAACAGATAAAAAAGATGTGGTATATAAAATCAACGGACTATGACTCAGCCACAAAAAAAGGACGAGATCCGCTGTATGCAACAACGTGGATGGACCGAGAAGGTATTATGTTAAGTGAAAGATGTTAGACAGATACCATGTTATTTCACTTATATGTGGAATCTAACAAATAAGATGAAATAAATAAAATGAACACATGAACAAATACAAAGAGAAACAGACTCATAAGTACACAGAACAAACTGGTGGTTGCCAGAAGGGAGGGGTGTGGAGGGTGGGAGGAATAGGTGACAGGAATTAAGAGGCACAAACTTCCAGTTATCAAGTAATTGAGTCACCGAAACAGGCACAGAAAGAACAGCACGGGGACTAGAGTCAAGAACACCATGACAGTCCCATAGGCTACAGATGGTGATGGCACTACACTTACTGGCAAGCCCCGTGAAACACACAGAACTGTCATATCACCATGATGTAGACTTGAATCTAATATAACACCGCATGTTGACTATATTTCAACAATAAAAAAATTAAAAATTTTTTAATGTTTATTTATTTTTGAGAGAGAGAGAGAGAGAGAGAGAGAGAGAGAGAGAGAGAGAGAGAGACAGTGTGAGCAGGGGAGGGTCAGAGAGAGAGAGAGAGAGAGGGAGACACGGAATCTGAAGCAGGCCCCAGGCTCTGAGCTAGCTGTCAACACAAAGCCCGACGTGGGACTCAAACCCATGAGAGATCATGACCTGAGCCGAAAGCCGGATGCTTAACCGACTGAGCCACCCAGGCGCCCCAACAATAAAATTTTTTAAAAATAAAAACATCACTCCCATGGAATGAGAATGTGATGCTACAAATGACCAGACCAAAGACCAGTGGGAACTAGAAACAAGGGCAAAAGAGACGGGATGGGAGAAGCTGAAAATAGAGAGCGACGTCCAATGGGGAAAACGCGTAAGTGAACAGTTTATAGAGTACAACCCGCACCCTGTACCTCTGATACCCCCACTCCCCTTCCCCTGTTCTGCCCCCGCCCAATAAAGGCAGGATGCCTGAGGGGCACAGGAAGCCTTTTCAGGAGCACACACAGGTGGGAAGAAGGATGAGGGGGGTTTTCACGCTATGAGAGCAGAGATGCTCGGCCCAGAGCACCTGCCAGGCCACCCCGTGACCATGCAGACGTGCAAAGGCCGGGTGGGGGCCCTCCAACTCCTGTTCGGTAGGCCTTCAACATGGAGGCAAAAGTCCTCAGGATCTGAAGGCCCAGACTTGGGCAACTGCTGATAGAATTTGACTGCTCTATGGCAGAGCGACCAGTCAAAGCCCTTTCCTCAGGAGCTGTGCCCCTTCAGCACCAGGGAAGAATTGCAGACCCAGGAATGGGAGAGCTTTCAGGGAGAGAGAGAGAGAGAGAGAGAGGAACAAGGAGAGTGAGAGGGAGACAGGAGTGGAGTGGCCTCCTGGGGGAACCCGCAGGACCTCTGATCCAGTGAAAGTGACAAAAGGGCATGGGACAACCAGGGGAAGCTTGGGTTGTGAGAATAAGCAGACAAAGCAACAGGGCAAACAGGCAGGTTACCAAGTCCCTGAAAAGCATGTGTGATGGGGTGGTGACTGTGGTCCAGCACACGGTCCAGAGGCCTGGCCTCAGGGAAGCAGGGCCAGGACAAGTATAGGCGTTGGCAGGGTGGAAGGGAGGGAGTGCAGGGCCAGGCAAGGTTGCACTGGGAACACCTGGGGCAGGACAGTCCCCAGCAGCTACACACACAAGGGGGGTGCGGTGTAGAAGCACAGAGGAAGAATCAAAAGGATGCAGGAAGTGGGTGTCTGTATAGAGCAAAGCCTCAGGGGCCCAGGCGGACTCTGTGACATAAGCGTGTTTAACTCAGGTATGAATTCTGAACAAGATGCAGGAAAAGCAGGTGCCGAGCTTCTGGGGTGAAACTGGCCCCTACTCCCCACCAGCAGAAATATCCCAGGGCCCTAGTTTGCCTTCCTGCCGTGAGGCCATGGCCTCAAGAACTGCTATCAGTGGGGTTTTCTTTGGGAAGTGAATCACCTAAAACAGAACTGAGCAGACAGGTGGCTGGGGTCACCTTCGGCATGGCTGTGGGTATCAAAGATGCTGACCCTGACTTTTTTTTAAATTTTTTTAATCTTTATTTATTTTTGAGACAGAGAGACAAAGTGTGAACAATGGAGAGGCAGACAGAGAGGGAGACACAGAATCTGAAACAGACTCCAGGCTCTGAGCTGTCAGCACAGAACCTGATGTGGGGCTCGAACCCATGAACCGTGAGATCATGACCTGAATTGAAGTCAGATGCTTAACCGACTGAGCCACCCATGGGCCCCCTGACTTCTGCACACCAACCAGCTCAAGCTTACAAGGACAGGGGTTGCTGCTGGACAGTTGAGTGCTTTCTGGGAAGGCTGATCTCCAGGCTGGCCTGGGAGAAAGGAGCACCACACTGGCCTGGGTGAAAGCCAAGTGCCTCGGGTGCACACTAGTCTGGCAGCTCACTCAGCAGAGCAGGAGGATACAAGCCCAGAACTGCACGAAGCTCCAGAGCTGAGATTTCTACCGAGTCCCCCATCCCCCAACACACACACACACACACACACACACACACACACACACACACACACACACACTACCTACTCTTGGCCATGCCCCTTCTGGGGAGCTCAGTGTGGCCAAGGCCTTCAGGGTCTGAGAACAGCAGCCACTGAGAGGCTCTGAAGGAAGGGAGGATAGGGACAGCCTTGCGGTGTCCCCTGTGTGCCCCTCGCCACCTCCAGGCACTTGGGTAAATTTGACCATTTCAACAGTGGTCAGGCCAGGACGTGTTTAGCCAGGACAACAGGAGACCTGAGAGAGGGGATGAAGCCGGGGGCGGTCTTCTGCCGAAACCCTCTCCTCCTAGCCTCCCCAAGACCTCTGGACAGCCGGTGCCGTGACCCTAGGCTGGCCTGGATGCAGGCACTGGCTTGGGGAGGAGTACCCGGCAGGGCTGACGAGAAACTCCAGGTTCACCAAGAGTGGCTCCAAGTCGGCTCTGCTTTCTATACGCAGTCAGTGCTTTAAAGAGCTGAACTGCAAACACACACACACGCCCTCATAAATAACTCCAAGTCCCTGAGAAATCACTTAAGGACTAATTAGCGTTATCAGCCTGCCCTGAACGCCGCTTCACAGCCGTGCTCCCGTGCCAGGCATCAGCTGAGAAGGAAATCATTAATTGCTTGCCTGAGCCAGGCAGGGGCCTACTTAACCACTCCTCCCCTGGGCCACCAAGGCCACTCCTGACCTCAGGTCCCAATTAATCTGAGAGGGAATGTGTTTAATTAATGCTACTTAGTCATGTCTGTGGGGAGTTCTGTTTTGCACTGGAATAAGCTGGGCGGACTGAATCCTTCCATCTGGGCATTTTGGTGTTCAGGACAGTGACTTGTGGCCCCCATTCCACTCAGCCCGGGCTGGCCTTTCCCCCCGACAGGGGGCCATAATGGGCTGCCTGGGCACTGAGGCATCCCAGGCAGAGGGAAAGACTGCCAGAGAGTCTCCACGGATCCCTCCACCCTGCTCAAGGGACCTGTGGCCTTCAGGATCACATAAGGCCACCCCAGCACCACGAGGAGATCTGGCCCAGGACCAGGGTGTGGGGATGTGCCCAGAGAAGGGAGGCTGCATTACCGGACAAGCATCCGCTTCAGCAGCTGCTGGTCCCCTTCCGAGTAGCCAGGCCAGTCCTTCTGCACATCCTTATACACACAGTCCTTCAGCGTGCATGTGCCATCCTTGGCATTCACATTGGCCACCTGTGAGAAGAACCAGAATCACCTTGCAGAAGAACCAGAATCACCTTGCAGGAAGCCCAGGAGAGGTAGAAGTTACCTGAAAGCATTTGCTGGGGGGAGGGGGACAGCACCCACCCCAAACCCCTGCACACTGGGGCAGTAAGCCTTGGGATGCAAAGGGGTCAGAACACCAGGTCCTGACACACGTCTTCCAGCTGCTGGAAGGCAGGCTGGCTCCAAAGGGGGTGGGGGGCAGTGTCATCTGCACTCCCAGGACCCCATCACCAGCCTGCCCCGCTGTTATGGACCGAATGTTTTACTTTCCCCAAATTCATGTTAAGTCTTAACACCCAAAATGATGGTATTAGGAGGTGGGAGGTGATTAGGTCGTGAGGGCTTAGAGCAGTGCCCCTATGAGAGACTCCTGCCACGTGAAGACACAGCGACAAGACCCAGCCTGTGAACTGGGTGGGAAAGGGGCCCTCGCCAAACACGCAATCTGCTGGCGCCTCGATCTTGGACTTCGCAGCCTCCGGGACTTCGGGAAGGGAACGTCTGTCGTTTACAAGCCACTAGTTCATGTTACTCTCATACGGCAGCCTGAACAGACCAACACCCGTTCTTGGCTGTGCACGCCCAGGGCAGACAGGCCGGGGGATGGGGTAGCCAGGGCCTCCAGGGGCCAGGCTAAGTCCACCTGCCCTGCAACCAGCCAGCCCTGCTCGGGTGGGGTCACAGAGGCTGAGCTGGTCCCCAAGACTATGAGGACGTGCTCAAAACCTTGGCCCTAAAGAGGCTTATGGAGGTTGAGGCCCCGCCCCAAAGTGGGTACTTTGGGGACTATCTCACTGGGCCCCTAGCGAGTGGCTGTGGGGAGCTGGCGCCGCAGCTGCTTTTCACTCTCACAGACTTCCAAGGGACTCCATGTCACAGCGGTTTCCACAGGAACATTTTTTAATGGTTGAGTAATATTCCACCAAACATCTGCACTGTGATTTACTCAAAAATCTCTCCTCTGTTGGATGCTGACACGATTTCTGGTTTCTCTGCAGCGTATAAACAGACACCACCGCGTGCAGGGCTTTCCATGCTGGAGATGTCTTCCTTCGGCCAGCTTCCCAGAAGTGGGATTAATGGGTCAAAGGCTCGGAACATTTTTATGGCTCTTGATGCGTTTTGCTAAAATGCTCTCCAGAAGAGCCACCCACCCGTCAACACTCCCACCCACAGAGGATGAGCCTGTGGGTTTCTCTGAGGCCCCGCCAGCAACGGAGACAGATGCTTTAAATCTTTGCTTTGGATGTTCTCACAGAAGGAGGAGAGAAGGTGCCCCTTCCTCCCTGAGGAGTGTGGTTGCGTCTGTGCTGCTCATCGGAATCCCTGATCACTTGGGGGCTGGAAATAGCCAGCCTGGGCAAGGCCCAGCCTGCCCATGGTACTCCCAGGGACCTTGCCCTTCCTCAAGCTGATGGGGTCCTGCTACTGCCCACGACCACCACGGAGAGCAGGCTGGCTAGTAAACAGAGAAGCACAAGGCAGATGGGGCCATTCAGAAGAAATCAGAGCAGACACAGGGAGGACCGTCTGCCACAGACACCACAGAAGGCTGCTGAATCCAAATCAACCTAAGAGGCCAGAGCCCAGCACTGTGCCTCTCAGGTCCTGGGAAAAAGCTGGGAGCAACGAGAGCATCACAGAGATTCAATAAGCAGCAGGAACCCCTGGCATGAATGACATCAGCACCAACAGATCCCCAACTCTTCGGAAAACCGAGCCTGGCATTGTCGCCACATCTGAGGATCGCTCAGGGTAAATCCCAGGTGTAACTGTGTGCTCGGTCAGTTAAATTTCTTTCATGTTCTGGTTTGAGGGGTTCGTGTGCTTCTTCTTTACGCTGGGCACACACAGGGCAAGACAGGAAGGTGGGAGCAAGGGCGTCCCCAAGACCACCACACTAGGGGTTGACGGCGGCCTGACTGGGCAGCGGTGTGGGCTGCAGGCACAGCCAGGGATGGGCACAGGTCCTAACTGTGTCTTCTGACCTGGTTCCTGTCTGAGGTCACCTGGCGATCTGCCAGCCCTGCCTCATTCTCTCTGGGTTCCGGCCCAGGGGAAGGGCCTCCACTGTGCTTCCCTCGAGTTCCCACAGATAAGGCTGACACCTGCGACTTCCCAAGGAAACAAGCCCCCTAGGAATGTCGCTGCTGGTTCTGGAGGTTTCTGGACGGTTTGGCAAACCCCTCTGCCAAAGACAACTTCTGAGCCATCAAGCTACATATCTGTCTTCTCATAGGCCTTGAGCCAATCTGTGAGCTCAGAGGGAGAAACCGTAAAGCTTGGTCCTCACCTGCACAACCTCTGAGTGGGGGACCGTAGCTCAAAAGGCCACATCCACACAGGGATTCCTGCCACGTGGAGTGCCCGAGGCCAGGGTCCTGGTGACATGAGGGGCAGCAAACCCCATGGCTCATCCTCAGACACAGCTACCAACTGTCACAGCACGTGAGGTCTGCAGTGCCGTGTGCCCGGAGCGTCTGAGGTGGGATGCATGAGGGGCAAGTGAGTCGGGGGGCAAAATCCCTAGATGCTTGGCCATACCTCCTCCACAAGATGCCACTGTCACACCAGCTGTGTGGACCTCACAGCAGGGCTCCAGGGTGGCCCGTCCCCACTTCACTGTTGTGAAGCCAGAGTGAGCTGCTCACCTTCCCAGAACCCCTCAGATGCCCTCCTGGGGCTTTGGGAGACAGGCCCACCACTCCTGCTCCGAAGCCTGAGCTGTTCCCTAAGAGCGGGCTCCGTCTGCTGACCTCACGTTCAGTCCCTCAAGGGGCGCTGCAGGCAAGCTACAGCCACACAGGGAAGCCTGGGGGTCTACACGTGAAGCCCCTTGGCCAGAGCCATGGCTGGCATGAGGCAGGAAGCCCAGCTGACTGTGGAGCCTGTGCTCCCGTTAACTCACATATGCAGTCACCCAGGCCTCTTTACATTCTAAAATCCTCAGGGAATGGAAGTCCTTGTTGGATCCTCTGTGCTGTGCCCACTGCCTGTGTTAGCAAACGGCGAAGAGGAGCGTGCTGGCCTCCCTCGGAGCCAGCCTCAGGGCCACTGGACAAGCACTGTGGCCAGCAACGTGTCCGGGACACCCTTACCAGGTCCTAACCCAGGAGGCCAAGGCTCTGAGGCAGGCTGCGAATCTTGGAAGAGATCCCAGGAAGGGCTCTGCCCAGCACCCCTGTGTCCAGACCCTCTGCAGACGCCACTCCAAGGCTGACTGGACCCTCAACCTGGCCCTGGGCAAGCACGAACCTGCTGGAGGAGGCCGTCCAACGTATCCTTGTCAGCCTGGGCCAGGCCGTCCTTCTGTAGCCGTAGCAACAGCTCGGCCTTCCGATAGGGTCTAAGCGCCAGGAGGTGCAGCACTCGGTCACGGAAGGGCCTCTGAGACACCCCGCTGCCCCCACTGATGCCACCAACACCGCTCTTCTTAATGGCACTCGCCAGGTTGATTGGCGTCGCCCGCTTCCGGGAGGGCACAGCGTCTGTGGCCCCTGGGGCTGGTTTCCGAAACTGAACCTTTTTGCCTGCAACAAGAGCCAAAGCATTAGGGACTTAAGGGGGTGGCCTCTGTGTCCCTCTGCCTGGAGCTGGTGCTGAGCCCTGAGCAAGTGCATGGATGCCTGCTAACGGCCCAAGGGGAAGGCAGCCCCACTCCGCCTGCTCCATGAGGACCTGGAGAGCTGAGGACACCACCTGCTGACCACACAGTTCACCAGGCACTCGCAGGGCCCCCGGTGTCAGAAGCAGGAACTGCAGGAAAAAGAAGTACGTTCATGTTCAGAGCTTTAATGGATTTCATCAAGGGCAGCCCGACGGCTATCTGGAGAGAGGGGCTGATAAAGAAGGTGGGGTTCCTGTCTGGCCAGAGGCAGGTGCCCCCAGAGCCTGCTCTGAGCATTATCCAGCCACAGGATCCACCGTTCTCTTTTATAATAAAGGAGGGATGAATAAAGGTATGGGGATGCTTGGGCAGCTTCTTTGGCCACAGCCCTATCAAGTGCTTCTTGGAGACACAGCTGTGCTCAGAGTCAGGTGGTGGGTGGGGACAGCAGCCCGATCCCCAACCCCCGCCCCCCAGTGCAACAGACTCCAGCACTGCTCTTGAGGGAGGGGCCTCTGCTCAGAATTTGTGAACCCCACCCTGGACGGCAGCACGGCCACTGAGGGAACATGCACGGCCAAGTGAGGTCAGCGTGTGCCTCACGTCCTTGGGCCGGAAAGCTCTCCACAAGAATTTGTGTTTCGCTCTCATCCCTTAAATCTCATTTGTCAAATTAAGACAGGAAGAAGTGCTGTCAAAACCCTTAGGGCAAGACTCTGTCCCCAGAGGACCCAGCTGACAGGCCTGACACAGTGGGATGTGCACGACTGTGCCTTCAGAGGCCAGGAGACAAGTGGTGCCACCAGAACCAAAACCAAAAATTCTCGCTGTTCCTGAAGTGGTACAACAAGCCACACTTCTGACCAACTTCTTGGCCGCAGGGCCCAGAAACTTACTACGATGTATATGAGTAACCACATTTGCCGCTGAGGCGAGCGCAGGCAGGGGAAGCACTGCCAGATGCCGGCTGCTGCTCCCACGCGGCTCTGTCCCCAGCAGCAGCTCCCAGCCCGGGCGTAGGCCCCCTCAGCATGCACAGCCACGGCCACCAGGACGCAGTGTCTGCTGGCAGCATGGGCCCTGTGCTGACGTCTGGGGTTTTGTTCAGAGCCAACCCCACTGCCAAGCCAGTGAAGTCACACACTCCTCTGGGGGTCTTTGAAATCCCCCCACCTTCTCTTAGCCCCAAAAGCCATTAAGGTCCTGTTTGCTGTAACCCATTTTGTGCCTTTCTCAGGCCTAATGTCCTTCCTCCTGGCCTTGAATCCTGATGACTCTCGAACTTGTCTGGGTCTGCTGGGAAGACTAATGCAAGAATGGAGCTTCCTAAAAGTAAACACTTTTCATGCTGTTGGTGTCTCAAGTTCACCAGAACGGTTTCCAAGCAGATGATAAGCTGCCAGAGCCTTCTCGTCCAGCCAGAAATCAACACATTTCCTTCCCAGTTGTGACCCAAGAGCCCCTTGCTGGCCCCGACCCAGCAGCAGGCCATTTGCCATGAGGCATATCTCGCTATCGGCACCTTGCTGCTGACCATGGTGGGCTTGGGGAAGAGCCGGCCAGGCGGGGGAGGGCAGGGGTGACGGCTGAAAGACCTCAACCCTGCCATCGAGCAGCGGCTCTACCTCCCTGACGGGTAGGGATTCCCAAGGCCAGAGCCTGAGAGGAGGACCCATGAATTCAGAATTCCTGGAGCTTGGGGGCTCATGTTCAAACTGGGGAACCAGCAGGTGCCACAGCCCCCAGCAGACTCAGCCAGCGCAGTAGGACCTTCCTGTCTGGCCTGACAATGATCTAGCCCCCCTGCTTGGGTTTGCACCTGTCAACCCATCGCTCCAGCTCCTGGCCAGGACAGGCCCTCGGTCCCTGCTGCTCCCCACCACAGCTGCCCAACAGGTACAGGTCCCCCACAGGTGGAGCCACAGGTCACATGCTCACCCAGGTAGCGGCCTCCGGCCTTGATGACGATGGCCCCACGGCTGCGTGTCTCCTCCTCAGCCTGCGCCATGCTCTGTCGTGCCTTCTGGTAGGAGTCATCGGTGGCACACACTGTGACTTTGTCCTGGATGCTGCCCAGGCAGTCCAGGTGGACATCCCCATGGCTGCAAGACAAGGGGCCAGGAGCCACAGTGAACTCCTGGGATGACAGGGAGAGACGGTCTGGGCGCCCATGCCCCCCAATGCCCCCAGCTGGAAACGGGGCCAGTGCTCACTTGAGCAGCACAGTTTTCACATGGTGTATCTTGACCTGGAAGAAACAAGGAAACCCAGGCCCCTGGGCAGAGGCAGCAGGCCAAGACCTGCACCTGTGCCCACTGAAAGCAGCAGCAAGGCTCATCTACAAGAGGGGGGAACTGGGGTGGCCTGGCTGGCTCAGTCAGTAGAGCATGCAGGTCTTGATCTTGAGGTCATGAGTTCAAGTCCAATACTAGGTGTAGAGATTACTTAGATAAATACCGCCCCCCTCCCCCCACCACCGCCACCACCAAAAAAAGAAGAAGGGGGCCGGGGCCCAGATGGGGCCTCACCTGGAGACATATTGCTGGATGCAGTCGAAGCTGCCCTGGGGGCTGTCACGGCCAATGTTAGAGAGGTAGAAGGAGAAGATCCGTGCCTCCGTGGGACAGTCAGGCTGGGGGATGGAGATGTGCTGCATGGAGAGGGAAAAACATCACTGGGAGGTCCACAACATGGAGGGGACTGTAGGATGGGGCATCCATTGGACCTGAGACTGTCCTCCATAGCTTAACACAAGGGGAAAGTGCCAGTGCTTTCTAAGCATGGCATGTCAGTCTGAGGAGCAAAGAGCACCTAGCACACACCCGGAGACAGGGACCCCTCCTTGATTTGGGCTGTGAACTGATTTCCCGCCCAGCAAATTGGGCAGATCTGGTCTGGGACACGTGTGAAGATGAAATCAGACAAGACAATCAGGCATCAGTAGCCGTCAATGCACACTGAGCAGCCGATATGCTCCAACTCTTGCTCCCCTGTGGGATACAGACTCTACCTGGATGTCCATTCTCTGTCCTGCAGCCAAGACCAAGGCAGGTGCAGGCCACAGGGACTCACAGATGAGCCATGCTCACCCCCCACAAACCATGGCACGGGTACATGTGACAAAGGACGAATGTTTTGGTCAATGTAACCCTGACTTTGGACAGTGACTCTGCAGAAGGGTTGGACAGCCTGGCTGGCAGACAGACAGACAGCAATGGTCCCGGCCAAGCTACAGGGCCCAGTGCAGGTGGGATAGCATTGTGCCCACAGACCAGGGTGGCTTTCCAGGCTAACCCTCACTGGGTTGAAGTCCTGGGGACTGTGGAGGAAGCTTGTGGGAAGATATCGTGCTCCGGTTGCTAGCCCATTTTGAGGAACAAGACGGGCCTCCAGAACCTTCTATCACCAGTGGCGACCCCTCGTAAAGTAATCCCTGGGTTCTGAGTGCAGGAGCTCATCACAGCCAGGCAGACAAACAAGGGGGACATAAGTAGTAAGCGGGGGTTTACTGCAGGTGGGCAGGCCCCGTTCAGGCCTTACCCTCAGGCTGCCAAACCACTTCAGTATGCCCAAGCCCTGTTTCTTCTCCACTGATGTGAGATCACCATGCCTCATCAGCACTGGACCGAACATGGTCCCAGCTGAATTCCGGCCCTGCCTAGCTGTCACAGGTAAATAAGGGCAGCCCAGCCTGAGACTGAGGACACAGTGGCCCAGGCCACAAGAAGGGCCTGACTCCACGGCCTCCCTGCCACGCTCCTCAGGGTGGTGTGTGGACCCATAAGGAAGCCTGCATGTGTACCTGGCCTAGAGTTGGCCCCAAAATACTGAAGGACACGCCCAGCCTATAGTCAGTCCTCAGATGCCCTAAGAAGAGGCTCCAGACGAGCACAGTGAGAGCCAATGTGGCAGCGCACACTGGCTCTCAGACAAGGCATCTCCTTGTCTAACCTTTGTGGCCATCTTGTGCTGCCCGATCATCCCTTCTTGGATGTGACTTTTGTTCTCCATTATAGAAGTAGCTGGAAACACGCTGCCCAGATGCTGAGGCTCAGGCTGCCGAGGGCCCCTGCAGGAGATGCACTGATGCAGTTGCCCAGACTGCAGCAGGAAGCTCATGCGCCCCCGAGTCAGCAAATCAAAAGTAGCTTCCAGAGGACCTGACACCTCTGCCGTTCCTCTTCCTCCACACCATCCTTGACCCTCCCCTCCATCTCACCCTGGCTCTGATGGAGGTGCAGCCTCCCCAGGTGGCACTTTCCATCTCAGTCTGCTCAGGGGACAGTGGCTGCCTCAAGGGCAATGGCCCTCACTGGGAAGGAGGTTAGGCCCAAGTCCCAAAGTGATTGTGCTTCTCTCTGGGTGGGACTTGTGGGGCCTCTTCACTGTGACCCTTTTACGCCATCTAAGCCTTTTCCACACAGGTGTGCACACCCACTTCCAAAACTCACTCTGGAAGTGGGGCTCCCAGCACAGACCCCAGAGTGGGGTTTGTGTAGCTACTGGAGCCTCAGGATGGTGGGCAACCCAGGGCTTGAAACTGATGTGTGGGAGAACATGATGCTGCTTGGGACAGAGGAAACACACACAAAGGTCTCTAGTATCCTTCAGGACAAAGGTTGGGGGGGGCGGGCACCTGCATGGGAGAAGGGCAGGCAGAGGGGAGGATTGCAGGGAGCCTGCTGTGGCCAGTGCTCTCAGCCCCAGCCCACCCTAGCACTACCACGGCCCAAGGACTCCTTGGTTAACAGGCTGCCTGGCCCCTCCTTAATGACGCTGGTTACTGGTTACCAGTCAGTGGGAACCAAGCAAGGAAATCTCCCATCCAGGCATGAATAAACCAGGAATGCATGCCTTTCTTTGTGCCAGCAAAGAGCTTGGCACATGTTCCAGGATGTGGCCTGACAGTCAGCCCTGCTCAGCTGGAACATGTGCCTTCTGAGTCTCAGCTGCCCCATGGGGGCCACCATGTGGCCCTCAGCTGGCCTGGGCATGCAAGTTCGGATGCTTCTGAGGTCAGCCGTGACTGCAGGTTCTGGGGGCAGGGGGGTCACTCTAAGCCTAACCGCGTGTCTGTGTGCACAGACCTGGAACAGCGAACAGGCTCCTCCTTCCTGGGCAGCCCTGAGTGCCTCTGAGGCCTGCAAGGGGGCACAGGTCCCGGCCAGAGCCCTTTCACGTTCTCCTTTTTAAAATTTATTTATTTTGATGGGGCTTCTCAGTGGCTCAGTCAGTTGAACATCCAACTTCAGCTCAGGTCATTATCTCATGGTTCATGGGTTCGAGCTCCATGTTGGGCTGTGCTGACAGCTCAGAGCCTGGAGCCTGCTTTGGATTCTGTGTCTCCCTCTCTCTCTGCCCCTCTACTGTTCACGCTTGATCTCTCTCTCAAAAATAAATAAACATTAAAAATTTTAAATGTTTTTATTTTGAGAGAGAGAGAGAGAAAGAAGGAGAGAATGTGCACCTGTAAACAGGGGAGGGGCAGAGAGAGCAGGAGAGAATCCCAAACAGGCTCTGCACGGTCAGTGTGGACCCCAAGGTGGGGCTCGATCTCATAATTTGTGAGATCATGACCTGAGTAGAAATCAAGAATCAGACACTTAACTGACTGAGCCACCCAGGTGCCCCTCACCTCCTCCTTTTGAAATCTGTCCTCAGTGGGGTCTGCCTCCTCCCCGTGATCTGCGGGCTCTTGCGTGTGGTGCAGGCAGGAGCTATGAAAAGGCACACCAAATCCTGCTGGGGGAAGCACCCGATATTCTGTTCAAGTAAGAACCAGATAAACAGATAAGCACAGGAACCCAAGCTCCAGCTGACCAGGTTCTCTCTGGCCAGAGGAGGTTCCAGGCGACACTTGCTTTCTTAGCTTTTTTCGCATCCTGAAGGAGCCTCAGAATACAACATATTCTGTGGCTGCCCACAGTTCGGCCCAGGGGCACTCCCTCCACCCCAACACCAGGGTGCATTCTAAGCACCTCCCTGCATTCCCAGAGCCGCTCTCATGCCCCCACTCACCGAGGATGCTCAGAAGAGGGTGCGCATGCCCCTGCCCGCTGTTCAACCTTAGCACATAGGTTGTTCCCGACTCCACAACACCCTGTCTTAGACATGTTTTACAGTGTTTTCCAATCATCCCTGTGACAACACAGCGACAAGCACCCTCGTGCCCCAATCTTGTGTACATCCCTGACTGCTCCTTCACAGCTGGCTCCTAGACACACAGACGGAAACTGGTCAAAGGCTTTTGACCAGCCGTGCCAAGCCTCATGCCAGAACCGGCAGCTCGGGCCCCTGCTGCAGCACAGGGAGATGCCACAACGCTAAACTGCCCTGGACACCACCCCCACTTCTCTTTTCTCATCAACTGAAGAGGTTTGGGGTGGGGCTGGCCAGGTGGAGGTTTCTTTTCCCCTCTGGAGGCTGACTTTTCACCAGCTGTCAGATGTTAACAACTCAGAAGCAAGCCCCAGAGGCACCTGGGCGGCTAAGTCGGTTAAGCGTCCAACTCTTGATTTAGGCTCAGGTCATGATCTTACAGTTTGTGAGTAGTGCCGAGCCTGCTTGGGATTCTCGCTCTCCCTCTTTTTCTCAGAATAAATAAACTTAGAAAAAGAAAAAGTGAGCCCCAGATAACAGAGGGGCCCAGGTCAGCCAGCAAGGTGTCCAGGAGAGGGCAGAGAATGTAAACAGAAACAGAAATGTGTACATGGCCATAAAACAGAGATCAACACTTCACTCTGGCACATGACACCCTAGAGTCCCAACGTGCTACAAGTGGGCCACGCATTCTGGGGAACCTGGCAAATGTCACTTCAAGGAACTAGCCAACCCCAGGGCCCTGCCACACACCACAATCTTCCTGGGCAGGCCTGGATATCATGGTGCTTACAAGCACAGGCAAGGAGGCAGCCAGGCCAGACTGGACTCCCACCACCCCTCCCAACAGTGTCCACACAAAGGCCCTATGCTCGCTGTGCACACCAAGGTGGGGGCGGATGCACTAGGAGCTGAAGGAGGAGCCTGATCTGGGCTACAGGGACCCTGGTTCTCCTAACTCCTCATTAACCCACACATGCAACCCCCAGAGTAGAGAGCCCATCTCCTGGGCGAGGAGGCTGACTTGGCCAAGGGCCCTGAGCTAAGAGCCTAAAGACCTTCAGTCTGTCAGCTTCATGGGCCTCTGGGAGAGAGGGTCCTTGTCATGCTATGCAGAGCCTGGAACACAGACTCGGCCCATGCACCACGAACACTGACTGAATGGTCCTGCCCAGCCCCACCCCTCACTGGCCCCATCCCCAACGTCAGCTATGCACAAGCAGCTCAGAAACCAGGAGAGGCGGGAGGGGAGAGCCCAGGCACCCTCCCCTCTCTGGCAGCATGGTGACTGTGCAGATGCAGCCTGGCCAGTAAAGTGTCTGCTATGTGCCCAGCACCACGCCAGGCCCCTCACACCTGGCAGGGAGCAGGGGATGCATCCTATCAACGCCCAAGAGAAGGATGAGGACCAGACACAGAGGGCAGACCTAGGGTCTGACCCTTCACAGCAAGCAGGGAAAGAACAGCACCCTTCCTCTCCCCTTGGCACAGCCCTCACACAGGCTCACAAAGGGGACAGCCTTCTTTCTAGTGGAAAACTGTGGCCTGACTTGCCCTAAGCTGTGGCACAGGGCATCTGTACCCTCAGAACCTTCTAGAAACTCTGTTACACATGAGAAAATCCTGAAGGAAGGAAAGTGGGCAAAGCATGACTCTCATTCTAAGGTGGCAGGACCCCTAGCTTGAATGGATACGGCTCTCAGGCTCTGCACAGGAATTTGGGTGACACAAAGCATGGCCCAGGAGAGCTTCATGGTGATTTGGTGGCTTCTGTGAGCAGCCATCTGGTGTCTTGCTGACCAGAAAATGCTGCGCACAGGATCAGCCATTGCTTTCAGTGGCCCTTTCCGGGCATCTGCTTCCTCATCTTCCCGACTACTGAGGGTATAGCATGACCACTGGCCACCAGAGGGCACCAAAGGGCCAGTGTGGCAGCAAGCGGAGGGAGCTCTGTCCCCCAACACTGACCTCTGCCCTTGGGGAAATATCCCAGGGACCATAAATAAAGGGAAGGCTGCCACAAGACTGATGGGACCAAACAGAGGTACAGGAGTCCCAGAGGAGGAGCTGGGGAAGCAAAGAGAAATGGGGCCTTTTAAGGGGGTCTTGCTGACTTTAACTGGTCTTGGTAATCATGTCAGTTCAGTTCAGTTCATGTGTACGCCTGGCCAGGCCACAGCCCCCAGTGACAGCATGAATGCTAATCCAGATGGAGCTATTCTGTAGATGCAGTGGCATCTACAACCAGCTGACTTTAAGAAAATGATCCTCATGGTCTGAGTGGGCCTCATGCAATCAGCTGAAGGCCTTAAGAAGGAAACTGAGGTTTCCCTGAGGAGAAAGAGGCCCACCTATGGCCCACAGTGCCCATTCCCGCCATCCCTGTGGATGGGTTTCAGCCTCGCCAGCCCCATGACTATGTGAACCGATGCCTTGTACCATATCTCCTGGTATCTTTGTATCTGCACACACAGACATGTGGATCCTTCTAGAGTCTCTGTCTCTCAGGAGCACCCTGGCAGGGCTGAAACCCACAGACCTGCTCCTTAAGGAGGCAGCCGGCCAGCTGTCAGGTGCACACTAACTGATTTAGACACTTGTGGCAACGCTTCAGCTTAAAAAAAGACTTGCAATAAAGACCACGAGAAAACCACAGTTACAAGGCACGTTTGGTGGGTAAGGGATTGGAGGTGTGGGGGGTGAGTCCTAAGCCTGGGAGGCAAGGATTGTGGACAACTCATCCTTTCTTTTATTCTCCAGTTCTTCTGTAAGATAGTCATTAGAGTGAAATAAACACATTTCACCAAGAATGAGAGTGCTGAGTTTCTATACCCACCCCCCGGTCAGCGGTCCAGCACCAAAATCAGACACCCACGGTCCCAGGTCCAACAACAGAGGCCAGCTTCCAGGGAGGCTACAGCTCCAGGCCCGCTTGGCCTCGGGGACACCTGGGTTTTGAGTCAGCACAGAGGTAAGCTCGGTACAGGGGCCTGGGGGCCCAGGAGTCAGCTGTGCACTGTTTACAGGAAGGAAGGGGAGACTGGGGGGCCGCTGGAGAGAAAAGCCGTACTCGCCCCAGACAGCCTCTTGGCGTGGCCTTGGCCGTGGGACCAACCTGGCAGACCGCAGCTTGGCACAGGCCCTGGCCTGACACAGAGACAGATGGGGCCAAAATGCTGCCCCCAGCCTGCTTCTGTGCCCAGCAGGCCATGACAGGCAAGAGAGCGCAATGGTCACAATTCCACATCTGATTAAGACAAAGGGGACTCACCCCTTGACTTCCTTGAAATCGGATTGATGGTCTCAGCGAAACAGAATCCTGCAAAACAGAAAGATGGGACAATGTCATTAAGATGTCTGGAAACCCAAGGATGGACTTCCCAGTCACAGAAAGAGTAGGGTAAGGACTGGGCTTCCAGGGAACGCAAGAGAAAACACACACGTGTCTGAAAATTCCAGGAAAGGTCACTGGAACCGGATTTTGAAGGGTCAGCACGAGTTCCTGGACGCTGTGGGGCCGGGTATATAAGAAGGGAGAGTGGAGACAGTGGAGCAGTGGCAGCCCCTCACTGCTCTCCCCAAAGCACCACCAGGCCAGCCTGCCTCAGAGACACCCTCTCGGAAGGGAACCGCCATGGATGATCACCACTGGCCAGAGGCGGGCTGATGAGGTGATGCCCCCCACCCTCCGCTGCCACCAAACACCCTGCCAAGACAGGGCCCGATGCCTGCTCAGCTCCCGCGTCACAGCTTCAGAGCAATTTGTCACTGAGCTCGGGATGACGGAATTTCCAAATGTCACAAGAAAAAATATACTTAAAAACTCAAAATACTTTAAGCTTCAGCTATTCAGAGATCAGCCTTCTGTCAGAATTTCAGAAAGAACACGGATCCAGATGGGAGGGTCGCACCTCCCTTTCTCACCCATCTTGGGCCTCGAGCACCCACCTTCTGCAGAGCAGACACCACCCCACAGCGTGGTCCTAGTTTGTCACCACAACCCTCTCCCTCGGCCCCCAGACCCACCTGGCCTCTGGGTTCTCCCACCTCCAGCTGAGCCCCACCTGCATTGAGGGGAGGCCCTCCCCCTTGGCCCCCACACTCCCAGACACCAGGAGTCTCGAGTGGCTACCTGTCTGTTCCCCACCCAGCATGTCAGGCCTGCCTCAGGGCCCTGCGTGGGTGAAGCAACTCCCCAGATTTGTGAAAAGAACCAGCCAACAGAGCACCTGGGTGGCTCACAGTTGGTTAAGCATCCAACTCTTGTTTTGGCTCACGTCACAATCGTGGTTCCTGCGATTGGGCTCCGCTACGGGCTTTGGACTGACAGCACGGAGCCTGCTTGGGATTCTCTCCTTCTACTTCTCCCTGTCTGTCCTCTCTCTTGCTCTCCTCCTCTCTCTCAAAAAATAAACATTAAAAAAACCCACTAACAATGCAAAAAAAACACAAAAAAACCAACGGGTGTGCTGGCCTCTCGGTGCCCATGGACCATGAGTGGCTGGGTGGAGGGCTGTGGCTGTGTGGGGCCGACATGCTCAGCCGGCTTGGACCATGCAAGCCACACGTGTACCCCACCCTTTTTGTTTACCAGGAGCCCCTTCTCTGCCCCCTAATCTCAAGGATTCTGTCATCAGGGGCAATTTGTCACTGAACATGGTGCAGCAGAATTTCCGAATGTCCTGAGACATCACACCGACCCCCAGTACTTACCTCCATGGGATCTGAAGCTCTAGAAGCTACCCTGTAATTCCAAAGCACATCACCTCTCACTGCCAGGCCGTCAGACGGGGGATGTCCCCCAGCCCCTTGTCCTGTTCCAGGACTAGAAACTAGCCCCTGCTGGTACAAGGGCCACTGTGCTACGGAGAGAGGAGCCAGGCTTTCCCCAAAGCAGGCCCAGGACCAGCTGCCCCATCCCACAAACCACAACCTGACCCCCGCCTGGCCTGACGTTCAGAGAATGAGACACATCGCGCCTGTGGGGTCCCTGGCCTGGCTGGGCTCTTGAAGACACAACATTTAAGCTGCCTTTGCTTGGAATTGGATTAAAGAAAGAGACCAAGAAGAAAACCTGCAGGTGGCCAGTGAGTACGTGAGAAGCCAAGACTCATCAGTGGAGTGCAGGCTTTGCAGGGAGAGACCACGCACCTATCGGAATGGCTAAAACAAAAAGGACGATACCCCAGAACGCTCATCTCTTGCTGGTGGGAGCATACACAGCACAGCCACTGTGGGAAAAGGTCTGGTAGTTTCTAAAAAGGTTAAACACAATTACCACATGACAGCATTTCCACTCCAAGGGATTGAAATTCCACCCAATGGGAATGAAAATATATGTCTACACAAAAACGTATACATAAATGTGCACAGAATTACTCCTAGTATCCAAAAGGCAGCAACAATCCAAACATCCATCAACAGTTGGCCAAACTCCTGATGGACACAACATGGACAAATCTCAAAGCCCCTGGCTAAGTGAGAGTACCTCAACATGTGACATCCTGCATTGTATGAATCTGCTCATATAAACTTCCAGAGAAGGCAGAACTAAAGAGACAGGAAGTGGATCAGGGAGTGCCTGGGCTGTGGGTGGGAGCAGGCAGTGGCTGCGCTGTCAGAGGCAACCTCTCAGGTGGTGTATTAACGCTCATGGACTTGACACCTAAAACGGGTAGGTTCTACATGCTGCCAACACACCTCCATGATGGCCGCAACCTGTCCTCAGGCTCTCAGAGGATCTTTCTCTGAAGACTCCTGGGCTTTGAGCAACATCACCCGAACACAGAGGATTCCTGAACACCCAGGGGAGATATGCTGGTCTGTTAACCATTTGCAGTGCAGAAGCGATATAAAGGAGATGGAAGTAGATGGCAGGAAACATAAGAGCACCTAAGCACAGGCGAGGCTAAGACCCAGCCGTCCTACAGAGAGCTCAACATCAGCGGCTCATCAAAGACAGGAAGGCAGGCTGTTCCTGGCAGAGGGAACAGCAAGTACAAGGCCCAGAGCAGAGACATGGGACGCAGCAGTGCACCCCCAGGTCTGTTAGCCCAGACTCCCAAGTAGGAGTCAGCCAGGGGCTAATTCTAGTACCCTGTGTTGTCTATTACTCACACAGGGCAAGGCCTGTGTGCTCCAGGGGTCTGGGGGACAGGGGACATGACAATGGTGCTGCTAGGAGTCTGGACAGAGTAACAATGGGGAGGAACTAGGAAGAGTGCACCTCAGTGGAAAGAATTTCACCAGAGTGGCCCCCAAAAGGCCTGCTGACAACCAGGAGCCACACCAGCCAGTGTGGTGTGTCACATCTCCCTGTGGGCCATCTAGTGAAGCATTTAACCGGTTTGGTCCTTGTCAAGCAAGTTATCCAGAAGACGCCTGTCTTGCAGTCACTCATTTCCCAAGGGCAGTGACTTTACCCACCAGAGAAGCGGGCAGAGAAGCCTAGAAACCCGGGTTTTCTTGACAATGCCAAGTGCATGCCCCCATGCGGCCTGGCTATCATCACAGAACCAGACTCCTGGCTATGTGGGCTCTCATGGTGTCTCCTCCCTCCGGCAGGAGCACCAAGCCCTTCTTGTAAACAGCAGAGCAATTCACTCACACTATTGCATACACACTTGGGTGACTTCCCACAGGCCCCGTCTAGAGCCACTAACAAAAAGAGGCTCCAAGACAAGACCCAAAGGGGTCCCACCTGGTAAGACGTTAGCAGCCCTCAGCGCTCCCACATTCACTCAGTGACAAAGTATATTTTAAAGGCACTCACGCCACGCCACCCAACACTGGACAGCCAGTCATAGTCATGGGTACACTTACCCTAGGTTGGTTAATAAGGCGGCCTGAGCCACTGTGGCTCTTGCCCATCAGCTCCTCCACCCCAAGGCAAACCACCTTGACTGTTGTTTTTGTTTTTCAAGTTTATTTCTTTTGAGAGGGGGAGAGTGTATGTATGCATGCAGGGGAGGCGCAGAGAAAGGGAAAGAGAGTGGGGCGCCTAGGTGGCTCAGTCGGTTGAACATCCAACTTCGGCTCAAGTCATGATCTCGCGGTTTATGGGTTCGAGCTCAGAGCCTGGAGCTTGTCTTCGGATTCTGTCTCTTCCTCTCTCTCTGTCTGTCCCCTGCTCGCACTATCTCTCTCAAAAATTAAAAACATAAAATAAAATAAAAAGAAAGGGAAAGAGAATACCAGACAGGCTCCATGCAGCATAGAGCCTGACATGGGGATCGATCTCATGAACATGAGATCATGACCAGAGCTGAAATCAAGAGTTGGACATTTAACCAACAGAGCCACCCAGGTGCTCCTACCTTGACCTTTTGTGCAGACTTTCCCACATGGGGCACCTGCTGGCCACTGTGCACCACAAACCTCTGCCTTAAGATTTCCAGGAAGAAACCTAGGCGCCAGCTGGGCCACCACTCCAATGGCTGCAGGAATCTGGTTTCGGAGTGTCCTGTATACTGGCATGTGACCATCCCACCTGCCACAAACTCCCAGCTCAGAGACCCAGCAACATTTTAACGAAGCACAACAAAATGGGAATTGTTGCAAGAAGGTTTTAATTCTACGGAATTCTGTAAAGGGTTCTAAACTGTACTGGAACCCCGTGTGTGTCGGCAACATCCACGGAAGTGGACTTTAGCACACATTATTTTATTGAGTGAGGGGATGATACTCGTAATGGAAACCTGCTTTTAGGTCAAAGTATGGGTTTTACTCTTCTAAAACAAAGTTCTCAGCTATTTACTGTAAAGCAAATATACTTAATTTGAATGACTCAAAGCGCATCCAGCCTGTCCCCTCCAAGAACCTACTGGAATAAAGCCGGTTGCATAATTCATCAGTTCTTAAACCCCCTCCCCTGCCAGTGAATCAGGTTCTAAGGTTCAGAGTGGGGCTGGTAGGCTGAGGCGAACCCTAAATGCTGTGCACCCCTGTGAAACCCCAACCACTGGGTCAGTCACACTGGCAGAAGTGGCTTTCAGCACTGCCTGCCACCACCAAGGCCCACATTCTCTGCGGTGGTGATACACACGGCTGCAGCCTCCTTTTCCCGAGCCCTTTGGGGGCCCGTGGACTGACCACAAAAGGACCCAGCTGGGTCTGCTGCAGTCACTTCTGGCCCTCTCTGTCTAGGGATTCTGGGGTTCAGGCCAGTAATTCATGCCCTCCACTCCACTTACAGGGGGTTGGCCTTTCCTCTTTGGGAGGCCACAGTGAGCCACCTGAGCCCAGGAAACATTTGCTGGATGGACAGAAGGGAAAATGAACAGATGGCAATCTCATCAAACGCTCTTGGCGCTTCCCAAGCAGACACTTACATAAGAGCCAGATAGACTATCTGGGTCCAGACATGCCACCTACAAGGGTGCTGGACAAAAAACGTCCAACAACAGTTTTTGGGTAGTGGGAACGGGCAGCACCAGCCAGAGATGTCCCAGAGAAGGGACACAGCCAAGGGAGTCTCTGACTGCACAGCTCACCAGACCAGAGGTCGGGGAGGCTGGGGGCCAGATTTGTAGACAGAGGCCCATGGAGGAGAAGGCAGTGCAGAATGGTTCTCGGGGAGCCTGCATAGGGCCCTGAGCCGCTGCCCACGAAGGCTCAGGGGCACTCCCCAAGGCAGGGCCCCCAGCCAGAGGATGTGCCCTGGGACATGCCCGACATGGCCATTCCAGGAGAGTCCTCGCTGCACCCCGCTAGGCAGTGGAGCTATACTAGCCCTCTTCTCTCAGTTCCCGTTACTAAAAAAATCTCAGAAACAAGTTTCTGTGGGATCAGCTGATCCACCAATAACCAAGTGGCAGTCAGCAGCCACAGCAGAACTAACACCACCTTGGGAAAGACAACGAAATTGAGCACACAACCCCATGGAATTCACAACACTTATTATCCAAAACCAAAGCCTCCAGACATGTGAGGCTATAGGAGAATGTGATCCCCTCACCCAGGAGAAAAATCAGCCAATAGAAAGAGACCCAGAAAGGTCAGAGACAATGGAACTGATACAGGCTTTACTTTCAAGCAACCATTATATATTACAAATGTCAAGGGCTGGGGTGCCTAGATGGCTCAGTTGGTTGAGTGTCTGACTTCGGCTCAAGTCGTGATCTCACAGTTCATGGGTCGGGCTCTGTGCTGTCAGCTCAGAGCCTGAAGCCTGCTTTGGATTCCATGCCTCCCTCTCTCTCTGCCCCTCCACCACTCACGTTCTGTCTCTGTCTCTCAAAAATGAATAAATATTTTAAAAATTCTTTTAATTAAAAAAAATATTTAAGGGCTTAAAAGAAACTTGAACCAATGAGAAGAAAAGTATGAGGCATCAGAAGAGAGCCACATGGAACTTCTAGAGCTGAGAAATGCCATATCTGGGAAAAAAACTCACTAGGCGGGATTAATATTAGACACATGGAAGAAAAAAGTTATGAACCTGATGACAAATGAACAAATGCTATCCAAAAGCAGAAAAAAGTCTATAGGAAAGTGAATACAGCCTCGGTGACCTTTGGGACAATGGTACCAAGAGTTCCAACATATGCATAACTGGGATCCCAAGAGCATGGTAACTGAAGAAATAATGGCCCAGATGTGAGGAGCACAATAATTCAATAGATTCAAGGAGCTCCAGCCGGAAAACAAAGAACCATGTCACAGCATACCATAAGCAAATGAGCATGACCACTGACTGACATGCTATGAACCAAGAAGCAAAGATAAGACTCACAAGTCCCAGTATCAAAAAACAAGCCTAGAGACCAGGGAAGGACATCTGTAAAATCCTGAGGAAGAATAATGCCAACCCAGTATTCCTTATCCAGTGAAAAGAGAAGGGGAAACAAAAATTTGTTCAGACAAAGGCTGAAAGAATCTTTGCAGTAGATCTGTACTGCAAGGAAGGTTCTGGAAGTCCTTCAGGAGCCAGGAAAGTGACACCAGAAGGGCACGTGGCTCTGCACAGAGGATAAAGAGCACCGGGTTACAGGGAATGTGTACACGAACATGAAAGACTTTTTCTCGCCGTATTTTTATAGAAGACACATGTGGTGGGGGCACCTGGGTGGCTCAATTAAGCATCAGACTCTTGGTTTCGGCTCAGGTCACAATCTCATGGTTCGTGAGATGGGAGACCTGCGCTGTCAGCACAGAGCCTCCTTGGGATTCTCTCTCTCTCTCTCTGCCCCTCTCTCAACGAGAACGAGCATGCATGCACACATGCACTCTCTCCCTAAAAATAAACAAACATTTTTTTAAAAAACTGGCTTGAACAAAAAAAGAAGACAATTGATGGCTCAAGGTGCAAATAACGAAAATGCAGCACAGGATTTGGAAGTGCAACCTTGAAAGGGTGGCAATAAGGGGTGCCTGGGTGCTGTTGGTTAAGCTTCTGATTTCGGCTCGGGTCATGATCTCGTGGTGTGCGAGTTCCAGCCTCGCACTGGGCTCTGTGCTGACAGCTCAGAGCCTGGATCCTGCTTTGGATTCTGTGCCTCCCTCTCTCTGCCCCTCCCCTGTTTGTGCTCTCTCATGCCGGTGCGCTCTCTCTCTCTCTTTCAAAACTAAATTAACATTAAAAAAATAAAAAAGGGTGGCAATGAGGCACCAGGACTGGAGGGGGGAGATGGACGCAAACCTGAGGCGCAAGGCTAACTGGAGGGCTGTGTTCTCCCAGTGCCAAGCTAACCCTGACCTTCCTTGAGCCAAGGCCTCGGGGGAATGAAGTGGCCAGATTCTGTACCTTTGCCTGCTGGACATGCTCGCCATGCCCCTCCAGCCTGGCTGCCCACTTACCCTTTTATGCATTCAAGGGGCACTTGCCAAGTTCCTCGGCTCCCAGGCCATGCCTCACAGAGCACGGCATGCAGGGCAGGACAACTGGACACAGGCCACCCACCAGGTGGCCATGACTACACACAGAGGGATCAAGTGAGGGATACCGTGCACATGGCAAGGGAGCAGACCTGACCTGGGGCAGCAGAGACTGGCACCGAGATACTGAGCAACACGACAGTAGCCCTGGGTAAGCAGACATGGTGCAAACGAAAGTCAGTGGTGGTGTGTGTGCACAGGGCTTCCCCCGGGCTTGTAGGCCCCCAACAAGGTGTGGCACCAACAACGACTGTGGAGCAAGCAGCCAGAGCCCTGTCAGAGATGCCTTCACAGCAGGACCAGAGGTCACCCTCTGGACCTACCTGGCCTGGCCCCAGCAGCTGGGACACCCTGGCAATGCCTGGGCTCACTGTGCTAATGTGGCCCGTCACTGCCTTTTGGCATGCTGCTCCCTCAAGGGACCACAGCTCATGAGGCCAGGGACATCCCATTTGTTAGGAGAGCCTTGTCACCCTATTACCCTGCCTACTCAGCAGGACAGAAGGTGGACGTGCCAGGCCAGGAGGGTCCAACAGACTAGGCCAGTGCTGCCCATTTCCCCGTTGCCTTGGCAGTTTCTGGGTTATTCCCCAGACTGTGATTAGCAAGTTATCAGGTAACACGACTTCCTATGGTAGTCTCTAGGACACAGCACTTCCTGTCTGCATGCATCACGCTCAGTACATGTGCAGGCTGCACTTTAGGCTGGCAATGTTACCCACAACACCTCTAGCCTCTGAAGACCCTGATGGGCCAGTTCATTCCCACCACAGGCTCATAGGTCACACCCTCCCAGTGACTGCAACAGGCATGGAGGGGGGCCCTTGAGGGCCCCACCCCAACTATGGCCCTAGCAAGACCCTGCGTAGCAGAACGCCATCTATTAGGCGTGTGTGGGGTTTGAAACCTGGGGTTCATGGGACAAGTGTCACTGTCGGCATTCTGCTTCAGCCAAGAGCCCAGGGTGAAGCAGGAGGCCTGATGGGGTGGGCAGTGAGGACGCCACACTGCGAGCTCCCTGCAGTCCTCTGGCCCCAGGCAGCTCCTGCGGGTGTAATAAAGATGGTGATGCCAGGGGGAAGACACAGGGAGCACGCAGGGCAGGTCAACAGGCAGTCCCAGAGGAGGCATGAGTGGTGGCCGAGGCAGGCCCCTGCACTGGGGACCAGGACCGGGACCAGGGGAGGGCAAGGGCAAGTGAGAACTGCACTGTGGCCAGAATCCGCTTTCCTCTGCCCACGGAGAAGAGTGCTTCTTAGGTAAAGCAACAGGAAGTGCTTACAAAATCCACCTCCAGGTCCAGGAAGCACACTAGGTAAGGCTTCCTTACCCAGTTACACTCAGGGTTCTCAACCAAGTGATTCTGCCCCAGGGGACAATGGCAATGTCCAGAGACATACGTCGTTGGGGAGGAGGGCCTTGCTGGTCTCTGGAGCATGAAGGCCAGGGATGCTGTCCAACACCCCGCAGTGTCCAGGACAGCCCCACCCCCAGAGTGACCCGGCCCCAGACGTCAGCAGTGCCGAGGCAGAGAAGCCCTGAGCTAACCACTGTCATGAGGAGAGCAAAGGGGAAAGCAACTGTCAGAGCAGAATGTGGGCCATAACGTGGGCTACTCCACGGGACAAGTGACCTGGTTTCTTCAACAGATGGATGGCACAAAAGGAAGAAGGATGGAGTGCTATAAATTACCAGCCTTGACATGCACGTCACGTGTGGCTCTGCAGGGACCCAGCCACGTGAAGACAGCCTGCGAGGCTGCCCGGGCTGCGCCTCAGGTGCTCTCACAGAGCTGCAGAGAGACTGTCTGAAAAAACCAGTTCGTCTCTGTGAACAGTCAACTCAGTTACTGAAGAAGCCAAGGGTACAATGAAAATATATACCGGGGATTATTTTACAAAAACTCCAGCACAACTAAACAAAGTTGGGGGGGGGGGGTGTCTTGGGGAAGCGTTGCAACGAGAAGGGTCAGGCACTCACAGAGGGCAGGGTTGGGAGATGGCATGGGGCCGATTGTTCTCATGTCTTTCATCTCTTCACGTTAACATTCCCACGTGAAAGGTTTATTATTTTTAATTTTTAAGTTTACTTATTTAGAGAGAGAGAGGGAGTATGAGCGGGAGAGAGACAGAGAGAAGGGGGAGAATCCCAAGCAGGCTCCACGCTATCAGCGCAGAGCCCGACGCGGGTCTCTGTACCACGGACCGAGGTGATTATGACCTGAACTGAAATTAAGAGTAGGACGCTTGAGTAACTGAGCCACACAGGCGCCCCCTCCGATGTGAAAGACTGACAACAACAGTGCACAAGTACGAGCCCTCTCACCCCACACAGAACGGACGCAGGGCAAGGCCAGTGAAACACACAAGCCCAGAGTCTGCACATCGTCTGGGGAAGGTGGGCAGAGCCAGGAGAGGTAAGACAAGTGAGGCCTGGCCTGACCTGGACACAGTCCCAGGGTGTCTGCCACCAGCCTTGCATGGGCGGCAGCAGCACCAATGCCACCCCTCCCAGTTCTGAAGGGCCACCTCTTCCCGGGGAAACATGCGCCCTGTAACCTACACGGCCTGACCCTCGTCACACAGAAGTGCCTGCGGAGAATGAGCAAAAAGAAAGCGTCTGTTTGTCCTTAAAGAGTCTGTCTGTGTGACTCCGTGAAGCACAAGTGAAGGGTACCAGCACGTCTTCGGGGCTGTGATCAGTTCATCCTCTCCTGAGCAGTACGTGACTAAGAAAGGGAGCAGTTAAGTCCTGAGAAAAGGCCTGGCCACAGACCTCCTGGCAACTGTTGGCCACACCCCCTGCCCCCGCCCCTTTCCAGTAAAGCACAAACAATTGGGAAACTCCTTTCAAGGAGTCCTCCCTGCAACATCCCGGCAGATTCTAAGCAGGATGTCGACGCTGTGGAGAGTTTAGAGTGCCTGTGACCGTGAGGGGCCGTTTCCATGAAGCACAGACAGGTAGAACGGGAGCACATTCATCGCTGGGTAAAGGGACATGTAAAAGCAAGAAAAGACATTCCAAGCAGCCAAGAGCCAGGTGTAAATCAGGACCCATACAGTAGCCAGCACAGCAAATATTTCTACCTAAGTTCATGGACGTGCACAGAAAGTTCGAGGTTTAGAAAAAAAGATGCAAATCACCCGAACCTGTGACCTGGACGACCCCACCCCCATGTATTTTGTTGGCTCTTCTTGGGTCAGCAAATAAAGGCAGACCACAAGGGCCCTCTTCTTTCCACTGAGATTCCCATGTGCCCATCCATACTCCAACCTCACCATGCCCCGTCCCTGGTGATCGCCAATCTGTCTTCTCCTTTTCCAGGTTATAAATAAATGGAATTATGCTGTATGAGTTTCCTGGGGCCTCTATAACAAATCAACACAAACCTGGTGGCTGAAAACAAGAAAAATGTATTCTCTCTGTGTCCTGGAGGCCAGAAGTCTGAAATCAGTATTCCACAGGCTGAAATCCAGGTGTGTGCAGGGCTGCACTCTCTCCAGAGGCTCTAGGCGGTGAGCCTTTCTTGCTTCTTCCAGCTCCTTGGGTCTCTAGGCATTCCTCAGCTTGTGGCCACATCACCCCAATCTCTGCCTCTGTGGTCATACTGCCTTTCCTTCTGTGTCAAATCTCTTCCTGCCACTTTCTTGCAAGGCTACTCATGATTACACTTAGAGGCCACCCAGATTAATTCAGGATGATCTCCTCCACCTAAAGATCCTTACCTTAATCCCATCTGCAAGGTCCTTTTTTCATCTAAAATCACATTTACAAGTTCTAGGGCTTGAGTCCAGGTCACTGATCAGACCCTTACCCAGCTGACCACACACACTTCACAGAATGCCTCTGAGACTCATCCGTGCTGCTGTCTCCGAAGTCCATTCCTTTCTGCTGTTGTTGGCCTCCTGTGTTATGCCAGTGTGTTCATCCACCTTCTGACTGAAGGACACAAGGCTCATCTCCTGTTTGAAGGACTAATGCATAAAGCTGCTATAAGCATTCACGTACAGGATTCCGTACGGACAGGAGTTTTTGTTTCACCCAGGAGCACAACCGGGGGTCCTGTGGGGACTGTCTGTTTAACCTTCTGAGAAACTGCCAGATTGGCTCCCAGAGTGGCCCCATTCCCACCAGCACTGAGGGGAGTCCAGCCGCTCCCTATCCACGCCTGCATTTGGCGTCCTCGGCTGTTTTATTTTAGCCACTCTCATAGGCGGGAAGCGGCAGCTCACTGTGGATTCCGTCTGCATTTCCCTACTGACTGAAGACGTGGAACATGTTTCATGGACTAATTTGCCGTTCTTTCATCTTCGTGGTGAAGCTGTACAAAGCTGTCATCCATTTTTAAAAACTGGGTCGTTTTCTTAGTATTTCATTTTGAGAGTTCTTTATATGTTCTGGATACAAGAGCTTTATTACAGGAGTTTTGCAAAGTCTCTCTCAGTCTGTGGCCTTTTTATTCTCTTACCCGTGTCCTTCAAAGAGAGGTTCTTAATTCTGATGAAGTGGCACTTACCAATTTTTTCTTTTAAGGGACTTGCTCTTTGGTGTTATAGCTAACCCCTTCCTTTTTTTTCTTTAATAGTTCTATTTTATGAAAATCTTCTAAATCTCCATTCTTACCAACTTTCCCTTTCTTTCCCCAAAAAGAAGATCTAGGGCACTGCCAGGTCCAGCCCCCTGGGCCCAGTCCCCGCTGAAGTGTTTCTCTCAGACAATGTGCAGACTCTGCTTGTCTGTTTCGCTGGCCTTGCCCCGCGTCCATTCTGTGTGGTGTGCACTTGTTGTTTTCAATCTTTCACATGGCGGGCAGGGCTGGGCGGCTCAGTCAGTCAAGCATCCGACTCTTGATTTCTGGATCACGACCATGGATACTCCCTGGACGCTGATCACTTGGACACCATCTGGTTTTAGCCTTACAACATACTGTTCTCCCACCACACCTGCCCTTTGCCCTGAACTACAGCTCTCGCTGCTTCAAGTCCTACACACTGGTACAGCCAAGTTGGGCATGAGCCACACAGGGCCAAGACCATGCCCCACTGGGTCCCTTGTGTCCCCTTGTGTCTCAGCCAACACAACCACCCTTAGGTGCCCAAAGCAGTGGCCCTACAGATGGGACACTAGGTGAGTCAGCACATGAGCTGTGCAGGGACCCGCAGGGCATGGTCGGGCACCTGCTCCAGTCAGATGAGGGTGGGCAGCATGTGAACTCTGAGCAGAGTGGGTGCCGCATGGACTCGCTAGGCACAGGCTCTGCATAGAAACTGCAGCCAAACCAAACACACTAACGTGTGGTATCTCAGCTGGTAGCCATCATAAGGCCCCTTCTTCAACCCGGGTATCAGGGCTCCCACTGTTACAACTGAGGGAAGCGAAGCAAAGAGAGAAGACAAGGCTGCTGGAGGTCCCAGGCGGGACTGGGGTCCCCACTCCACAAGCAGAACTCAACCCAACCTCACAGGGAGACCAGCCCTGGGGTCCCTGCACAGCTCATGCTCAGTCACCACCCCGTATGATCTTAATCCAATTTCGCTCTCCATCCAAGCTCCTTGTGAAAGGTGCGTGACCCCACAATAATGGGATGAGACAAACGTGCTAACAGCTCATCACACGGAAGTGCTCCTATTCCAGAGCCCTGCACCATCCGACAGAAAACACTGCCCTCTGCAAGATGCCCTCACGGCCCCAGACCTGCCCCCAGGGAGTGTGGCTATCGTGAGCTGCCAGCCCTGCCACCGATCTGGCTTGTGCAACCCGTGCCTGGGCCTGGCCCTTTTTTGACACTTCTGTCTCATTATGATTTCATCTTTCCCATCTGCCTTTCCTCAAATAGAAAAAATAAGAAGCAAAGCCACCCTACCTCGCACTTGCTGCACGCCCCCAGTACACACAGCCCGCGGTGCTGAGCACGGTCTGCAGAGGGGCCAGGCCCCCACACTGGGCTCAACCCCTCTGTACCCATGGTGGCAAACAGTCAAACCTCAAATCTCGTCCATGTTACCACTCGCCTTCTGGGACAGAACAGGCCAAGGTGCAGAATCCCCAGTCCTCAGCCCCTTGCCCTGCTCATGGGACCAGAGACCCCTCTCTCTGGGCAGGAGCCAGCCTCAGGGAGGTATGTCCTTGGCCTCCTCTCTCTCTCTCAGGTCTCAGTCTAGGCCAATGAAAATACAGGAAACGCAGATAAATGAGCAAAAAAGCACCAGAGCCCTTTGCACCAAGGCTCTTCTGCCACAGCCTCGTGAGGAGCCTGAGTGCTGGGTGGGCTTTTGCTTTTCTAACTCGATGAAAGCTCATCACACCAGGCCCTGAACTCCATTCATACTTCACTCCAGCCAGAGCTGGTGGGCAGGAGTGGGGAGCATGGCAGCTCTGCTCCCCACACAGCTGAGAGAGGATCAAGTGACACTGGAGGAAGCTGAGGGCCTGACTGAGGTCGCGGGGTCCTCTGGGGTACAGCCTGGGATTCAGGCTACCCAGTGCTCCCCACCTCACAGCAGGCTCAGCTTGCGTGTCTCCCATCTCATCATCTGCCCCCTGAAAAGTGCCACACACTTGCCCCTGGAGACGCAGACCCCACCACAGACAAATAAAAGCCTTGGCTGCAAACTCAGACTTCTCTTCCCTCCAGGGTGCAATGGTCCCCCATGGCCTCTGGCCAGTGCCTGTTGAAGATCACTCTCCTAAATCCCTGTCACACACACATGACCTACAGCTGAGAGCCACCAGGTCAGGGACCTGGCCCAGCCTCAGTGTTCAATGTTGGTCCAGCCCTGTCACCTGGGCACGTGTTCTGAATCCACAGCTCCTCCACCCCCTCCAGTCCTAGGGACACTTCTGGGTGACGCCTCCAACCAGCCTGAGTGTCAGCTCCAGGCCCTGCTCAACACCCTCTGCTGCCTTTATCAGTGTTCTGGAGCCAGTCCTAAATGCTCAGGAACACAGTGAAGGCAGCCCCTGCCAGCTGCCAGCTGGGGTCCTGGGAACAGGAGCTGCATCTGAGCAGAGGTGGCCTGTGTGCAGCTGGGTAGAGGAGGCTGCCTCCACCATAAGGCTGATTCAGAGACTTGACCTTGATCACAGGAAGAGGTTCCCCTGGGAAACCCTTCCAAGAGCTCAAGAGACAGCCTGGAGGCTTTTGGGGGAAATGTCTGAACAAGCTCCCTCCTGAGAGCTCAGTCACCCTCTCTCGGTCTAGAAGCTCTAATATTTTGAGCCAGAACATTCCAACATCTCAAAGAGGGGTCCCACCCACATGGCAATTCTGAGTCCCTGTCATTGGCAACACGCTCTTGCTGACATCAGAGAGAGGGCACCGGGCCCAGGGCTCGGCCAGGCCTACTCTCTAATGTGCAGACAGGAGGAGGGCAGAGTAGATGTGACCAGCGAGGCCTCCGAAAACCGACCTGGCTGCCTTCAGCCCGTGGTCCTCCCTCTCCTGGAGGAGTGCACAGGCACCACGCAGGAACCAGGCTTGGGGCTCAGAAGTCAGGTTCATAGCAGCCAACTAGCTCAGATACGGCCCCTAGTCACCAGCGGCACACCTCAGGAAAGCGTTCACCCTCACTAGGTCTGACGCAAAGCAGCTGCGTGAAATCCGCGTATTTCAAACTTTTGAGAAGCAGAATCTGACCTGGCCAAGACGCCGCTAGGCTAGGTCCCACAGGGAGGCTCTAAGACCAAACAACACCCTGTGTCCTGCACCCACAGAGCGTCACCAAGTCTCCTCAATGTGGTCCCCTGTGGCTGCCAGGCACTCAGGTTTCACCCCTATTAGAGCCAAGAACAGACCAGTCCCTTCAGATCCTGGCTTGGCTTCCAACGGGCCCAATTGTTAACCTTTGGGACAACATGATCCTCTATCACCTAGATAAACAGAATGGACCTCTGGAATAATCTGGACTTTCAGACTCTGGATGCCCAGGAGCTATGGAGCCCAGGGGGACAGAGCCCATCTACCCGTCCAGCTATCCTGTCAGTCACCGGCTCAGACCTATCCCAAGAAAAGCCCTCTGCCTGCTACCCTCGCCCGATGCTAAGCATGGCCGTCTAAGCACTGATAGGCTGGCTGAAGGAGCAGCCTCCTCAACTACCCTCCACCCGAGAGCACCTGCAGGTGACCAGTGACGTTTGTCCCACACGGCTTCTCCCTGCACATCAGCTACTACCCAGCTCCCATAACACAGAAGGATCAGCCCTGCTCCCAGGTTAAGTCATGAATAAGCATCCACCAAGACCCACCCAGGAAGATGACCATCCCTTAGAGCACATCGCCCAGGGAAAAGTGGTGCCAAACCAGGCTCATCCTACAAAGCCAATGGGGCAGTGGTGCCCATCCATCTTTTGTGCGATGAACACAGAGGGCAGTATGTGCTCTACCAGGTGTCCAGTGCCCACCTACCCTCAAGAGCCTGACCACCAGGACCTGCTGTATACTAGGCTATGCCTTTCCATGGCCAATTTCAGGCAGATGAGGAAACTGAGGCTCAAGGAAGTCAAGCAACTTGCTCACAGTCACCTGCTCAGTGAGCAGTGAGGCATGCCCTCAAACCCAGGACTCTCCTAAAATAAGGAGGGGGCAGAGCCTCTACTACGTGGGATGTGTCTTTTCTCCTGGCTGCCTTTCCTTCTACACGAGTGGGGCCATGCTGCTCTGGACATGCCTGCTTCCTCCCAAACCGGCTGATCAGCCTCCTCAGCTAAAGCTCTGCGGAGTGCTCCCCATTTCTGCAGGTCTGCTCTCCTTAACCCGCCTGCTGGGGAAGAGTCTTGCTCTGAAAACACATTCAGCCAGAAGTCTGAAACTGTCATAGGCCTTTTTACAGAACGTTTGTCACCTGCCTAAAAACAGGTGACTGATCTCTGCTCAAAGTGACAAGATGAGCATCATGTATTTGCCAAGAGCTGCTACGCCCCAGAAACCAGGAGGCAGCTCAAGTTCTGCTGAGCAAACTGCAGATCCAGGTAAAAGCAGTGTAGGTGTGAGTGAGAGGCCCCTTCCAGGAGCTGCAGCACAATCCTAGGAGCTTCAGAAGAAGCTGAAGCTTGTTTTCTTTCTTTTTTTAACTCACAGGAACCTTTCTTGATTCATTCTCTCTCTCTCTCTCTCTCTCTCTCTCTCTCTCTCTCTCTCTCTCTCCCCCTCCCTCTCTCTTTTTAATGTTTATTTTGTTTTTCAGGTCGGGGGGGGGGGTTAGGAAAGAGGCAGAAAGAGAGAGAGGGAGACACAGAACCCAAAGCAGGCACCAGGCTCTGAGGTGTCAGCAAACAGCCCAATGGGGGCTCAAACTCACAAACTGCGAGATCATGACCTGGGCTGAAGTCAGACATTTAATTGACTAAGCTACCCCAGGTGCCTCAAGAGTATTTTTTTTTAATTTTTTTTAAACATGTATTCATTTTTGAGAGACAGAGAGACAGAGCATGAGCAGGGGAAGGGCAGAGAGAGAGAGAGGGAGACATGAAATCTGAAGCAGGCTCCAGGCTCTGAGCTGCCAGCACAGAGCCTGATGTGGGGCTCAAACCCATGAACCCAGGAACCAAACAGTGAAATCATGACCTGAGGCAAAGTCGGACCCTTAACCAACTGACCCACCCAGGTGCCCCAAGAGTATTTCTTAAAGTATGTAAAATCAGACAATCTCATTGCCAAGGCGAGGTCTGGGAGAGCAGGGCTAGCCCAGGTGAACTCCAGGCTGGCTGCATCGATGAATACCCGCCCATGCCGTGCTCCCTCCTAAGTGGACCTTCTCACCTGCTGACACTCAGGCCTTGTGCCCCTTCCCAGCCAGCTCCCCCAGCTTGGGAGGGGGCCTCCGATCTTATACAAGCATCCATCGGATTCTGACCTGCAGCTCCAAAGGCCCACACTTCCCCCTTTATGGTTCTCAAACGCAGCACTTATGAACCCCATGCCACTGACTATGGCACTGCTCCTGGGATCCACCCCACTGGCTTCTCAACGGAGAGCCCCTCAGACTCCCCGCCAGGTACACTAACTCTGACCCCTGCCACCAGCTGAGGGCATCTCTCTGACCAACGTGCGAGAGTGATCCCCCCCACCAGACGGTGAGTCCTAGGAAGAGAGTATGTCCCGTGTAGCTGCTCCCCAGAGCCAAGAGCCTGGTACCAGGCTGACAGAGGCTCAAGGCAGCCCCAACCAGGCTGTGTGGCAGGAGAGACATGCTGTTCCCAAAAGCAGGAACAAGCACCACCACCCAGATCTCTCTCTCCTAGACACGATCCGGAAATAATCCCCAACTCACAGGAAAGCTGCAGTAGTGCAAAGAGCACCCAGATACATTTAACCCCCACACTGACCTGCCATTGCTTCCCGACCGGTCCTCACAAGCTTCCTCCCTGCGCCCCCTGCCCCCCACCACACCATTATATCCCAATTTGCTTGCTTGCTTATATACCACTTGCTTTCTTGACTCACCTGACAGCAAGCTTCACACGTCACCATGTTTCCCCCTGAACACTCGGCGGCATGCTTCTGAAAAGTAAAGGTATTCTCGTCCACAACCACATGGCAGCTGCCAGCCTCGCTATGCTTGTTAACAGGACACGTCACACTGCTGTCCACCTTCCACATGCCACCTGGCTCGGTGGTGCCCCTGCACTACTACTCTCCCTCCAGCCAGGAGAAGGCAGACCACACTGAGCCATCCCATCTTGACAGCCAGCTTTAACCTGGAAGTTTCTCAGCAGCTCTTTGATGTTCAGGCACTAACATTTTGGGGTAATACAAGACACAACCCCTCTTCTTTACCAGAGTGTGCCACACCTCAAGTCTGCTTGATGTAACCCAGGATGAAACTCATTGTGTGCTCCAGCCACAGGCCTCGAGTTGACAGCAGCCCTCCATGGCACCCCACCTTCAGCACATGGAGTCGTCTGCCCTCATGGCTGTGAATACTGGTCACCCAGGCAGGGCAAGCCCTGCTCAGTCCACCATATCCCCACGCAGTTCACACCTCCTCCCCATGAACAGTCCAGGTCCAAGCCTGCCATCCACAGCTTCACAGTTGTGGCCATGAAACCAAGTTCCTGTCTCATCGGCGTTGGCATCCCTAAGCAGGAGCCTTCCCTTCTCCTCATTCATTTATTTATATGTTTACCATGAGCAGTGGTAAATGGTTAAATTTGTGTGTCAACCTGACTAGGCCAGTTGTTTGGTCAAACACCAGTCTAGATGTGGCAGCAAAGGCATTTTTTAGATGAGAAAAACATTTAAATCAGTAGACTTTGAATAAATTATCCTCCATGGTGTGGGTGGGCCTCATCTAATCAGTTGACAGCCTTAAGAGCCAAAAGATCAAGGTCCCTTGGAGAAAGAAGGAATTCTGCCTTGATACTGCCTTTGGAGTCAAGATACATTAGCTTCCCTGGGTCTCCAGCTCCCAGCCCCCCCTGCAAATTTTAGACTTACCAGCCCCTATGATTGCATGAGCTGGTTCCTTAAAAATAAGTCTCTCTTGAGGTGCCTGGGTGGTTCAGTCAGTTAGTGTCTGACTTCAGCTCACATCATGATCTCACAGTCCATGAGTTCGAGCCTCGCACCGGGCTGTCAGCACAGAGCCTGGAGCCTGCTTCAGATTCTGTGTCTCCCTCTCTCTCTGCCCCTCCCCTGATCATGCTCTGTCTCTCTCAAAAATAAATGTTAAAAAAAAAAAAAGTCTCTCTCCCTCTCCCTCACTAATAATTGTGTTTCTCTGGAGAACCCTAATACAGATTCAGAGTGCCATTCGCAATGGTCTCAAAAGCATTACAGTTGTTAATTATCTTGATGCTCAGACTGTCCCGGGCTGGCCCTGGAGCCCTTGGTGTTGGCTCCTGACCCATCCCTGCCCTCCTGGAAGTCCTCTCTAAAGTCCTGGCACCACGGGAAGCTCTGGGCTCCACTTGGCTTGCTCCAGCCACAAGGATGGCATCACCCATCTCTCTGAGGAGCTCTGGTTCCAAGACTGAGACCTGGAAGCTTCCTCATCCGTCAGAGCAGCTTACAGAGGTCCCCACCAGGATAGCTTTTAAGGGCACTGCATCAGAGGAAGTCAAAAGGACACGGTGTTCTTGAATTTGAGTGGGAAGAAAAAAAAAAAAACACATCTATTTCCACCAACTGAAACTTGGCGTTTCTTTCAGTTACAAACACAAGCACCAAACTATGCAGCTGACCTTGAACGACACTGGCTTAAACTACAGGAGTCCACTTACACACAGGTTTTTTTCGATAAATACAGTACAGTACTTGATATTTTCTCATGATTTTCTTAATATTTTCTTTTCTCTAGTTCTCTAGCCTGCTTTATTGTGAGAATACAGTCCCTAATACAAAGAGCATACAAAATACATGTTAACCGACTATGTTATTGGTAAAGCTTCTGGGCAAGAGGAGACCATTAGTTAAGTTTTGGGGGAGTCAAAAGTTATACACAGATTTTCAACTGTGTGGGGGGCCAGTGCCCTGAATCCCCGCATTGGTCAAGGGCCAACTGTGCAGCATGCACAGTATCAACTCTGATTTCTAAATTCAATACATGCAATAGCAACGGAATCTGCTGTACTTCATCGTTTAACACATTAACAATAAATGTGTTACTAGGTTACACCTTTCTTTTTAACACTTTCCGCATAGTACACTGACTGCCTTGATAATTCTACATATTTTAGGTGTCTGAAAGGGATCCATATCCAGAGAAGACTAAGGCCTCTGCCCATGACTCACTGACTTAGCAGGACCTGCCCCAACTGAGGTTCAGCTGTGGATGGCGTCATTAGAAAGGTACTTATAAAGTCAACTGGAGTTTTAAAAAAAATAAAATCCGCTTCACTAATCTGCTGTTTCTAAACCAATATTTACTCCTCGCCATAGAAAGTCAGTGAGCACTCACCAGATAAGCCATTTAAGTGCTTTGCAGGCAAGGAACATCAGCGCCCCAACCTCCACACCAGTGCTGCTGGGGGACTGGTACCCCCAGTGTCTCCTGGAGCCACAGGGAGGGGGCTGGGGGTCTCCATGCAGCAGGGAACACATGGACATGTTCAGGATCATTTGGTTCAAGTTACTAAAACTGCCATAATTACATCACGAACACAGGTGCCTTTGGGCACAAGACATCACATGACTGAGAGGACACCTCGCCATGAATGCCCCCCCTCAACCCCAGGTCCTGTTGGGAGCCCCTGCCTATCCCTTACTTGGCCCCTCTTGAACCTCGCCTTATTCCTGGCACCTTTGCCCAGCATCTGCCCGCCTCCTACAGGTTTCTACATTGGCACAAACTCTACTCCCTGGGCTATCCCTCCTGTCCCATCTGCCCGCACCCCCTGGCAGGGAGCGCCTATGCACGGCCCTCAGCTCAACCCCCATCAGCACACCAGGCCCTGGGAGGCCCTGCCCGAACTCAAGGACTCTGCAGTGTGACAGTACATCGTTCTCTTCACCTCTGGGCCCCCCCAGGCCTGACCAGAGGGAGCCCAGCTGTCTTGTAAAGTCAGTGACCTACTTATAAACTCAGAAATCACTCAGCAAGGAGCATGACAGCTTCTGACGCCAACCTCGACAATTCTGACCAAATGAGGTGCTACTTTGCATGGCCATTTGGGCCTAAAGCACACAGGTGCCTCCTTGCCCTCTCTGCCCAAGGTATCCCCAGACCCTTCAATGACCGAAGGAGGGAGGTGACAACAGACAGAAGCCGAAGCTGGGGAGGACAGCTTGGAGCAGACAGCAGGGCTCTGAGTCCAGCGGCCAGGCCACACACCCAGTCCTCTGCCTTCCTATCCTCGTGGCCTTCGGTAAATGAGCAAGCTTCCTTGAGCCTTGGTTTCCTCTTCCGGGAAAAAGGACCATGAAGATCAACTGGCTAGGCTCAGAGGACCCCAGAAAAGGCTGGGACAAGTATGTGCCCCACCCCCAACCTCATGATTCCTCCTGCTAAGACTCCCTTCTGGCCCTCAAAAGGAAAAGTGTGGCTCTGAGCACCTCCCAGAGCAGGCCAGGCCACACGGTGACCTCACTGCGCTGCTGCCCCTGATCCAGTGTGGTTTCTAATGCCAACAGGGACAAGCAGAGGCAAGCATGGCTGCCTTCATCTACTGCATCAAGACCAGACCACTAGGAAAACTGAGAAGGAAAGTGAGGGCTTATACCAATTAAGGCAAACCATTTCTACAAGCCCAGGGTTTTCTCTGACAAAGGGAAAAGGTAGGAGACAGGGAGGGGCGGCTAAGAGACCAGAGTCATAAGAAGGGCCACTGTCACCAGAGCTGCCTCCCAGGCCATGCTGGGAAGCTCTGCCCCATACCTTCCAGAAAAGACCTGCTCTCTATACCTGGGCTCCAGACAGCATAAGGACACTTTTGTCCCTTTCAAGACAGAGAGTGGCCTGGGCACACCTAAACACACAGCATGGGGCCTTCATCTTGGGTGGAAAACAGAGATCATTAAATGAGAGTGAGACGTCCCACTCAGGAGGATGCTATGACATCAACATGGCTATTCTATTTTTCCATTTCTAACGTACCTGGGGGACCCAAAGGGGAGGGCAGGCAGGACAGCCACAGAAGTGCCCCAAAACAAGGGAAAGAGGATTCAACTCAGACCCACCAGGTTCCCACGCAGACACTTACAGGCACCCCCAAGCCAAACAGGAGAATATGGCAGCAATGAGCCAAGACGGCTATGCGTGTGACATGTGGTGTGTCTGAAAGAGGGGGAGCTACGTGTAAGCCCCTGGGGGGCAGAGTAGGTCCCTCCCTTATCCAGAAACCTTCTTGGCCTGCAGGAGGGGCTCAAGAGCAGACTCTGAGCTGATGCTGGCCAAAATGCTGAATGAGGCGGGAGCCTCTTGGAGCATTTTGCAATCTCGGAGCACAACAGAGGTGGAGCAACCACCAAGCTGAGGAACCAGCAGCACACACCCCAAGGGGTGCCCTGGGAAAGTGACACTATGACCACTCAGTTGTTTGCAGGGCCAGGCCAGACCAGACCAGTCCCGGCTACAAGCCATACCAGAGCGTTTCCTGGGCTCAAAGAGAAATAAAACCAAGTCAGACGCAAGAAACAACTTACTAGAAAGGTAGTTCGGGTAGAAGAACAGTAAGGCAAGCCCTAGTGGCTGGAGAACACAGTGGCCTCTCACTGTGGTGTGACAGCAAGTGTTCCGAGTGAGCAAACATCACATCAGTAAAAAGAAACATCCAGAAGGAAAGATCAAGTCCCCTGCCTTCCTACTTGTCAAAATAAGGTCATTATAATCGTTCCATTTCAGGCCTGAAATTAAATTCTGGGAGCAGCTCATGATGTGTGCCATCACAAAAGCAGAACCTGGGAGGACTCGAGAGCAGCCACGTTCATGGGAGAAGGGCCAGAAGGTCTACTTAGGAAAGGAAAACGGAAGCGTCTTGCTGGCGCTGGACAGCCGTGTGTATCAGCAGGGAGACTGTGTGGCACAATCCAAACCCCTTCTGGCCTTCGAGGCTAGGAACCCAGACGGACCAAGACAAGAGATCTGGTTAACCTTGGAGGCCTGAGGCTGGTCTGGCTTCACACCACCACCATCCTGCCCACCGCACTGCGGAGCAAATGTCACACAGCCAGGGACCTGCGTCAAAAAGAACTCAAGATGAAACTCACAGATGAGGCAGGAATTGACAAAGTGAAAGGCACTAAACCCCCCCGGGTCCTGAGCTCCCTCCTCCACACCACCCCTAGCCACTCAAACCCAACCCAGGGCTGGAGGGAAAGGGCCCAACCTCCCCTGAACGATGAGGCAATCAATGCCTGGAGGTGTCATATCCTTTCCTTACAGGATCTAGATGTGGGCAGCGCCCCTGCCCAGCTTCCACATCAATCAACCAGTCCTAACAGCGACAGGGAACCAAGTGTTCACAATCAGGAATGGTACACTAGGCCACCGGCAGCTACTGGGAATTGAAAGCAAAACTTCTGTCTCGGTGCCCAGAAGCTGAGATCCGAAGATTCACTTCTGCTTCAGTATCTGCCATTTAAAAGCTGTGTGACCCAAGTAAGATACCTAACTTCTCTGGCCTCACCTCATAGGGCTGGTGATCTAACTTACTAGGCTGCTGAGACAAGGTATAGAACAGCACAAACCAGCTCTGCCACACACATGACCTCCAGCTCCCCCTTCCAAGTTTCTGAATGCTATAAAATAAAGCATGGCAACATTCTTTGGGGAAGGCAAAAAAAAAAAAAAAGGACCAAGAAACAAAAACAACCCTGACAAAAGTAAGGGAGCAAGGCCACCAGGGTCAGGAAGACCACCCCTTCTTTGGCCATGTGACCTCAGGTGGTGACAGACATCATGGCTGCACTAATCAGTTTTCTCATCTGGGAAACGGGAATGACCCCATTCTTGACTTTCATGGACTGCTGTCAGAACCTGGCAAGTTTATACCTTCAGCCTTGAGAGGTGAGGCAGAGACAACCATGGCCATGTGACCTCACTGCATCGGTTCTCCGGCCAGGCCAAAGGGAACAAGCACTGAGCAAAAGGACACCCAGATGCTCTGGGTGCACTAGGAGACCCTACCAGGCAGGGACAGCCAATGGGACAGACCCTGACAAAGGGAGTGCCCCTTCCCTCCAAACCAGAGAACCATCAGAACCAAAGAACCTGGGGTGTCTGTGTGGCTCAGTCAGTTGAGCTCCCGACTCCGGCTCCAGTCATGGTCTCGTGTCTCGTGGGTTCAAGCTGATAGCCAGGAGCTGCTTTGGATCCTGTGTCTCCCTCTCTCTCTGCCCCTCCCCTGCTCACGCTCTCTCTCTCTCTCTCTCTCTCTCTCTCTCAAAATAACATAAAAAACCAAACAAACAGTGGCACCTGGGGGCTCAGTGGGTTAAGTGTCCAACTTCAGCTCAGGTCATGATTTCACTGCTCGTGGGTTGGAGCCCCATGTCAGGCTCTTTGCTGACAGCTTAGAGTTTGGACCCTGCATTGGATTCTATGTCTCCCTCTATCTCTGTCCCCTTTCCGCTTGCTCTCTGACGCAAAAATATAAACATTAAAATTAAATAAATAAATAAATAACCAACCAACCATGGGGTGCCTGGGTGGCTCAATTGGTTAAGTGTCCGACTTCAGCTCAGGTCAGGATCTCATAGTTTTTGGGTTCCAGCCCCTTGTCGGGATCTGTGCTGACAACACAGAGCCTGCAGCCTGCTTCAGATTCTGTGTCTCCCTCTCTCTATCCCCACTCGCGCCTCGTGCTCTGCCTCTCTCAAAAATAAATCAACATTAAAAATGCTTTAAATAAATAAATAAAAATCATAGAACCTTTCCCAAAACAGCATCAATGACTTCAAACAATATGTAGCAAAGTAATAATAAGCAATTAATAAGTGGCCGTTTAAGAGGCACCTGGGGGGGGGGGGCGCCTGGGTGGCTCAGTCAGTTAAGCGTCCAGCTTCAGGTCATGATCGCACGTTCGTGTGTTCGAGCCCCGCGTCGGGCTCTGTGCTGACAGCTAGCTCAGAGCCTGGAGCCTGCTTCAGATTCTGTGTCTCCCTCTCTCTCTGCCCCTCCCCGCTCATGCTCTGCCTCTCTCTGTCTCAAAAATAAATAAAACACTAAAAAAAAAAAAAAAAAAAAAAGAGGCACCTGGGTGGCTCAGTCAGTTAAGCATCTGACTTCGGCTCAGGTCATGATCTTATGGTTCGCGAGTTCGAGCCCCGTGTCAGATTCTGTGCTGACAGCTCAGAGCCTGAAGCCTGCTTTGGATTCTGTGTCTCCCTCTCTCTCTGGTCCCCCCCACCCCCACAGTCTGTCTCTCTCAAAAAACTTTTTTAAATGACCATTTACTGGCCACGCTCATGTCCCCATGTCTGTCGTGTATGTAGGTCACACTACAATGACTCCAGTGCATGTTAAACATTTGAGTGAGAGCCCACCGTGTGGATGTCTGTCATGTATTACTTTAACAGCTGCCCCACCAACCCTCCAGTCATGACATTTGAAATCCTGCACACTGAATCTGGTTTTCTCCAAGCAGGACCTGCTGGCATCTTCCCCCTTTAACTACCTCCCCTGACAAAGGCAGAAATGGGAAGTGTCCTTGCAGGAGGAAGGGATGGAGGGACAGAGGAGGAACCATGGGCTTCCTTCAAGGCAGCAGGCTGTGTGTCAGTGCTGACAGACAGTGTACCCTTGTCCCTGCAGTGGTCAGCATGGCACAGGTGCCCTTTCCTCTTGGTGAGCCCTTTGCTCTGCCCCAGGGACAGGAAGCACTTCATGTGGCCCTCACTGACTGTCTCTGCTTCCAAGAGTCACCAGCTATGGGTTCAGATGTGATATGTGTTTGAAAAGACTTTGGGAACCATCGGGGCCATGAAGAATTTGTTAGTATTTTCCAATTCACAAATGCCGTGTTAGTTTTCTCACTAATGTGTCACTGAGACCAGCTGAAGCAAACACAAGACCCTGGAAAATAGCCTGAGAACCCAGTTTGAGTGCTTCAAAGTCACCAGCCAGCTGGGCCCATGGTCATGCTCAAGAAAATGACAAATGGCTGGCTGGGTGCCACACATTTAATTGGCCAGAGCAGAACCCTGTAGTAAGCACATCACTTTTGGGGACCACCAGGACAACTTCCAGCCGCCAACTAAGGCCAAGAGTCACAGCAGGAGAGGCGATCTTGTTCCATCAGGAGCATGCCGGGTCCCAGCTGGGAGAAGGAACAAACATGCCACGATGCCATCCTCACCTTCTGGGCTGGCAGACAGCACTCAGTCAGCACCCAGAGAGAGAACCAGGGTCCCGCCACGCTGGAAAAAGGCCAGTGACAAGACCAGCCAATGGGAAGGGAGAAGCCGCAATGTCTTTTATGACCTAGCCTTAAAAAAATCACATACCGGGGCACCTGGGTGGCTCAGTTGGTTAAGTATCTGACTTTGGCTCAGGTCATGATCTCACGGTTTGTGAGTTCAAGCCCCACGTCGGGCTCTGCGCTGACAGCTGCCTGGAGCCTGCTTTGGATTCTGTATCTCCCTCTCTCTCTCTTCCTTCCTCTGTTCTCTCTCTCTCTCTCAAAAAATAAATAAACATAAAATGAAATAAAATAATAAAAAAAATCACATACCATCACGTTTGTTGTATTCTGATACGCTGTGGAAGGAGATTACACAAGGATCTGAACACCAGAAGGCAGGTGTCCTTGGAGGCCGGCTTGGAAGCTGGCTGACACCCATACGGCCAGCTTTTGGTATTATTTTTACAAAAATATAATCATGCTATATGCTATATATCTGCAACCTTTTTTTTCTTCCTCACATAAAAATATCTCACTACCCTTCCTCCAGATTGGTAGACATGGATCTAAGTTGTTCTTTATATTGCAACGAACATTAGAATTAATGAATTCTACCCCTATTGACTCAGCTGTCCACAATTTTCTAGAAGTGTAAATAAAGTAATAAATATGCTTGTTAAAAAAAAAAAAAAAAAAGGACCAGCCAATGGGAAATGGCAATGAACACACCACAGACTGAAAAGATAGTTCCAAGTAGCTAAAACACAAGAAGCCATCAGGAAGACAAAAAGAGGAGAGTGAGATATAATTTCTGCCCAGCACCACCACAAAATTCGGAAGAATCAGATAATCTGGTGTGTAAGAGGAAGTGGGAAAGGCATGATGGGGCTGGGGCTGGGGGCTGGGGGTGGGGAATGGAATAAGCACAATCCATGGGGCAGCAGCTCAGAGCTGGGCCCTCCCCTGGGTTTGGTTTGTGTGGTCAGGCTGGGCCAGTGTCTCATGCCAGGGGCCGCTTGTTCAGGGGAGGATGGACAGGAGTCATGGGGTGGGACCCATGAGCCTCAACAGGATGTGCGTGACGAGCGCAGTCCTGCAGGTCTGGCTGGTGCCCAAGAGCAGTCACAGCATGTAAAAGCAAAATAAAGTCGGAAGCCACTGCTCCAGAAGAGGAAGGCCCAATCAAAGCCATGGGCTCACAGCAAAGGCCTGGTGTGTGCTGCCCACCCGCACACGCTGTGCTGGGGAGCGTCCTGGGCTCTGGGCATGTACCTCCCAATGGGTAGGAGAGTGGGGAGTCAGTGAAGGCACTGACACTGGAGAAGAGACTTCCAGAGAAAGGCCCTCAGCAGTCAAGGAGGAGAGCACACCAGGGACTGGGCAACAGAGTTCTAGGTGCCCTGTGAGGGAGGTTTGGGCATGGGAGACGCATGACTGCCAATCACTCACGGCCACTAAAGCATCCCCCAGTGGCACCAAGTGGGTTGACGGGCCACAAGAACACAGCACAGGCCCCATGGCTGTGGGTAAAGGCTTCCGGAAGCCATGACCACAGAGCTATCTATGCTGACAGAGCACTTACTATATGGGCCACAGGCATGACAGGAGTGAGCCAGG
>NC_043711.1:13670640-13741160 GCF_006229205.1 Suricata suricatta
ACCACCCCCGTCACCACGGAAGACTCTGCAACCAGCCAAATTAGGAGCAAATGTTTAGAGTTGAAAGGTTAAATGTCCCCACCCAGGACCTTCCAGGACCTTAAACACAGAAGTTCCCCAAAACCCCATCTTTGAAGAAAGACAAACCTTAGTGATGACATTTGCCACTTGTTAAATCACAGAGTGCCAGAACATGGGGCATGCAGCATGTCCGTGTTCTGGAAGAAAAATGGAAGACCTTCATCTCTCTGCTTCTGAACCAACTTAGGGAAGAAGTTTCAGGTCCATAAATGTAGAATCCAAACGCCCCTGCTTGGGGAAGGCACTCAGCAGCCTGGCAAGGTTTGCCAGTGCCTGAGCACAAGCTTGGTCACCACTAACAGGCCAGGGCCCCAAGCAAATGGCCCTGATGCTGCTGTCCACGGCACCCCCCGCTCCCACAGGCAGGCTGCAAGGGCTGGGGGCACCCTGCAGGGAAAGGCACTGCCTGTGACTACACAAGGCCAAGAACTTGCCACTGGCCACCAGCTCCTGGGCAGAGTCAGGCCACACTATAGGACTCCCTGACCCCAACTCCTAACACCTATGTAGTAAAGTAGCACTTTACACCTGGTTTTATTTGATAAAAAGGGAACTCAGCTCAAAAATAAAAGTGTTAAAATCAGTGGGGAAGATGCCCTGAGTCAGCCACCCCAGACTGTCCAAAGATACTGCCCACCCAGTGGGCCCGTGCTGCTGTTCTGGGCAGCTGTGGAGGTGTCCTTATGGTGCGCTCCGTGAGGGGCCACCACCATCCTGGGCCAAGAACTGGAACAAGACAAGTGAAAAGGATGTGGCGGGGCTTTCTTTATGGAAAAGGCATCTGGTAGAGCCAGAGAACAGCGAGTAAATCAGACAGAGAAGCATGGAGAGTCCCGCACCAAGGAGCTACAGCCACTGGGCCAGGGCTCTACCATGGGAGCTGAGCTGCCAGTGTCCAGACCCGGAGCGACAAAGCAGACAGTGCAAGGCGAGTTGGACCAGGAGATCATACAGGACTGGTGTCCCTCTTGACATGGCCCCACCACACGTTTATTCAGTAACGGTTCGCTATGCCCCGTGTGCTACAGTGGCCCAGCTACGGCTGCGACAGAAGCAGCCAGACCTCTAGGGACATGCTGAGTACTGGAGGGCACATGGAGAAGGGGCCTTCTGACCCAAGATGAAAAAGGAAGGGCCAGGGTGTAGGGTCGGGAAGACCCAGACGTAAAGCATTCCAGGTGTGGTGTGGGCACAGTGCACTGTGTCCCGAAACCCAGAAAGACATGGGGTCCTGTGGTGCAGCATGCCCTGGCCACCCTCCCAATCCTCTCTGACCTGTCACCCTGATCATGGTGCTCAAGGAAGAGGGCTAGGCTGCTCCCTCAGCACACCCTCCCATGACTCTCCAGGGTACAGGCTCTTCCCCACCACCTGCCTGGGGCCCAGGAATGCCACTTTTCCTTCAGGTCCTGCCAAATATCCCTCCTCCAGGGAGCTCTCCTGGCTGGTAGGCAGGATTAAAGCCCATGGGACTATTACTCTTCACTTGGGACCCTCCGTGCCCAGCACAAGGTCAAGCACTGGAGGGCTATTTGCTTACCTCACTGTTACACCTGGGACCTGGCTGCAGTCTGGCCAAGGTGAAGAACACACACTCTGGGCCATCAGATGCCTAGGTCTGACTGAGACCCCATGTGTAGACATCCCACTCACTCATCCCCCAGTGCCCAGGCCTCACCTGGGCTGGAGAATCTAGGGAGGACTTGCCAGGTGGCCACAGAATGTGGAAGATATGCACAGACTGCTTTGTTTCAGGCCCTGCATGATGGGTGCTCATCTGCCATGCAGACACGGCAGGTCGGCACAGGGGCTAAGGTAGGCTGGCCCCCTAAGCAGGCACAGGACAGGAGGCTGGGGGCTCTGTTAAATAGTCTGCCTGACTGATGCTGCTCCCATTCTGTTTTTTTAAACACAATCTTGTGACTCTTTGGGTTACCAAAATCTCAGCACACATCCTGAGCGAAAATGATGACATGAGGCTCACTTTTCTAAATTCCCCCTAAATTTTCCATAGACCTCAGGATATCTCCTGGACTCTGATGTAAAAGCACATCTGCTTTCTGCTTGCTCATCTGTGGCTGGGGCAGGGAAAGGAAAAGCAGCTAGAAGCTCCAGAACCCTCAAGCCTGGTTTTCAAGTTTTCAGGGAGCAGCCTGGCCCTCTTCCTTGAGGTTTTCAGAACAGCAATGCTCATCTCCCCAGAAGTGGCCAGCTTGCAGAGCTCAGACTCTGGGCCTCTTGACCCCACCTGTCAAGCTTAAGGTGAGCTCAGCACCACCCACAGGGTTAATCATGGGTTAAAAAATAACAAAAAACACTAGCCCCAACTTTATTACTTTTTTTTTTAGATTGATTGATTTTGAGAGAAAGAGAGAGACAGTGTGAACAGGGGAGGGTCAGAGAGAGAGGGAGACAGAATCTGAAGACAGGCTCCAGACTCTGAGCACAGAGCCTGATGCAGGGCTTGAACCCACAAACTGCGAGATCATAACCAGCGCCAAAGCTGTACGCTCAACCGTCTGAGCCACCCAGGCACCCCTAGCCCCAACTTTAAACAGATCTTTCCAGGCTGCATCTTGGCTAAGGCCTAACAGAGAGAGAGAGAGAGAGAGAGAGAGAGAGCGCGCGCGTGCGCGCGCAAGAGAGAGCGAGAGTGAGAGAGAGCACACGCGCGCTCACAAGAGAGAGCTGTGTCCCCACTCCCCCCTCTTAACGCACCCTGCGGGCTCTTCTGAGAAATGCTACGGATACCAGAACCTGTCCACTGTGGGAAGTCTTCCACAGTCACCACTGAGTCCTGCCACCAACTTGTCAACAGGTCCTGGGGACTCACACAGACCCTGTAGCCTTGAGCAGCCAATTAGTTGGCTGGCCAGGGGTCTGTGATCCCTGTAACCCAGGAGACCCTCCATCCAGGGTTCCAATGGAGGGGCAAACTCCTGGCTTCTCGAGACACCTCAGGCCTTAATTATTCTCCTGGATGACCAGGGCTACAGCGTGTACGCAAGGCACAGGTCCATAAGATAATACCATCATTGCTCAGGTGGTGCCACAGTACAGTCAGCCCCTTCTCCTCTGCTCCTCCCAGCCCTGTGTTCTGCTCTGAACTTTGCAGCCACCCAGCCATATCAATACCAGTGAAGGTTTGGGAGCAATACAAGCTGTCGCCTATCCTGGCCTTCAGCTGTTCAAGGGATAGTGGTTCAGATAGCTAGAATCTGTATCGAGGCCCACTGGGCACCCACATGAACACCAGGCAGTGGCAACCTCCTGGGTCTGCATCCTTGTTCAGCCCCAACTCAGCCAAGAGGAGGCCTGGGCCTTGCATCCTGCACCCTCCAGTGGCCTACCTGCAACACCCCCAAACGTGTCTGCCCTGAGCTTCCCAACAGCAGAGGGACGTCCATGCCTGCAACACGTGGTGTGCTTGCTCTTAAATAGTTGAGCCCCAGGAACAGCACCAAGAGCCCCAAGGAGAGAACACAGAGGTGGCGCCACATCTATTCAGACCAGCCGCTCACCAAAGCTGAGCTGCGCCTAGCAAATCACACACAGGCAATTCCTGTCACCCAGAAGCATCTGGACTCGGTGAATTTACACAAGAGACCAAGACAAGAAAGAGAAGAGGCAGGTCACAGGAGCCACGTGAAGATCCCAGAACAAACTGCAACCAGAGCCACTGCTCCGGGGCACAGACCCTGCTGAGTTGCCCTTCACCCCTGAGGAGAAAGGGCTCTAAATCCTCAGGTCTTTTCAGAACAGCGTCAGTTCAACCTCTGCTGACAGCCTGTGAGCCTTGCCCTGCAGACCTGGGCACTGGTGAATCCCATTCACCAGCCACATTCTCACAGCCCAGGTTCAAGGCGGGGTTGCGGGGGGATTAACCCCATCTGCTTAGAGACAGGACCTTCCCCAGAGAGATACTAGCTGGCAGAGAGCTAAGGGCAGAGAAGACCAGGGGCCACATTTCATCAGTCCTACACTTTAGGCCAAAACCCGTCTAAGAATCCTTAACAGAGCTTAACTTCCGGTCAGGAGGAACTGGCACAGGTCAGGGGGTCATGTGGCCGTGTGCACAGACTCCTAACCAGCAGCACCCTGTGCACAGGTAGGGAGCCAGCCAGGGCTCAGCCCGGCACCAGAGCAAGCTGGAGACATGCTGTGCACAGGCGACCAGAGCTGGCTGTCCTCATCCCACTCGCCAGATGCACCGTGAGCTGAGCGCATTTCACTGGAACAAGCAGACATCTGTGAGTGTCCAACACCAAAAATAGTGTGATGAGGGGAGGAAGGAACACACTCTTCTAGCTGTGACCTGCCTCTGCCTCAGACATCTCCCTGCAGTCTCTCCACCCTGGGATATGACCCTGGCCTCGGGTTTCCCCAGCGCACAGCACCTCCGCCCAGCCTGCCGCAGTTCCACGGTCCCACCTGATTCTGAAAAGGGAGAAACGACACTGAAAGGTGAGCACAGCAAAATCATACCATTGCTACCGACAGAACCCAAGGACCCAGATACCTCAGCCCCTTGCCCTTCTCCAGGTCTTTCGGGCTGCTGGTATCTAATTCAGAATCCATCTATAGATGATACTCATCCTGAGCTGAGAAAGCTCTGGAAGATTCACTGAGGCCCCCCAGCCCGTGGAAAGCTCACTTCTAGGGAAGAGGAGATGCCTGCTGCTCACTGTCTCCTGTCATCTGTGCTCCTCATGCCACAAAGCACACATTCGAAAGACACCCGAATGAACAACCAACCCCTAATTGAGTGCAATCCTCCCTTGGAAGATGACACTGGTCCCACTGTACCCCCAGGGACCGAAGGCTGAGGAGACAGAGGGAGGGGAGAGGGATGCTGCAGCCAGAGCCTGACTCCAGTGGGAGGCAGATGCCTGCCCTCCCACCTCTGCCAGGAACACCCATGCTTGGCCCCTCATGCCCAGGCTGTGCATGAATGTGTTTCCAGAGTTCACCAGCAGGTCACAAGCAAAAAGCCAGGCCCACCAGAGGCTGTGCCGGTCTGGAGCTGTGCCCGAGAAGAGTTCCTGGGCAACCCAGGGATTTGCACGTGGAATGGGAAGCATTCCAAGTCTGCATGAAACTGGGGTGGGGGGGAGGGTGCGGACAGTCCCGGGGCAGACACCCTCAGGTTTGAGGGTTGATGTAATCTACGCTGACCATGTGTTCTCGGGTCAGTCACTATCCTCTAGGTGTCCCATCGGTGAAATGAAGGGACCAAAACAAAAGGAACACTCCAAGATCTCAGTCCAGCCCTGAGATGTGACAGGAAGCCACAGCCCACAGGGCAGCATGCCACAGCCCAGGGTCCAAGGAATGAGCCCCGGACAGGACATTCTACTCACACATGTAGTCCTCATGTCACACGCCATCCCAACATTCCAGACCAGCAGCTCTCAAGCTCTGTCTATAAAGGGCCAGAGAATCAATCTCAGGTTCTGAGAACTAGACAGTCTCTGTCACAAAGAATCAACTGCTATCATACAGCAAAAGCAGCAATAAACGATGCTTTGTCCCAATACAATTTTAGAAACACAGCTGGAGTTGGATTTGCCCCTGGGCCACGGCTTACCAATCTCTTCTAGACTCTAAGGCTAGCACTGGAAGGAGAACATGCCACAGGGGCACCTGGGTGGCTCCATCGATTAAGTGTCCAACTCTTGATTTCAGCTCAACTCATGATATCACAGTTTATGAGATAGAGCCCCACATCGAGCTCTGTGTTGACAGTGTGGAGCCTGCTTGAGATTCTCTCTCTCTCCCTCTTGGCCCCTCCCCACTTGCCCACATGTGCCCTCTCTCTTTCTCTCTCTCAAAATAAATAAACTTAAAAAAAAACTGCCATGACAGTCTACTTTGTTGGCATCCTTATCCAATTCTGTTCACCTAGTATGGCAGGAAATATGCCAGAGGCCCCGGTCTGGGGGGCTGGCAGCTAAGGCAGCAACGCTGGGCACAGCAGACCTCAGCTTCCGTGAGCGCAAAAAGAGACCCACGACCACTAATGGTATGGGGAAAACTCTACCACTAATGGCACAAAAGACAGAGCAGCCACGATGGGGACAAGACATGGGATCCCTGCCAGGACCTGGAGAACAATGTAGTGGGGAGGTTACAGGCAGGAGGCGACCACCGCCAAGGGGAAGGCCATGCTAAGCGAATGCCCCACCCCCAGCTACTGCAAACCGCGATGTCCTGACTTCACTCAGTGGGCATTCCCCTTGCTGTAAGTGTTGCTCTAGGTATCTTAAATCATCCCCTCCAGATGTGGCGAGAACCGCAAGGTCTGTATCAGGAAGCTGAATTTTCTCCAAAAAGTCACTGTCCAGAAAAAAAAAAAAAAAAAAGGAACTTTCCAACCTACTTATCCTCCTCGGGTCAATGGCATGAGGCGAGGCTACTCTAAGCCCTCTGGGTCCCAGCGGTACCCCCCCCCACACCCCCGACAAGGAAGAGCAGCATGAAGGGGTGGCTGCCTCAGCCCAGCCCCTCGGCCCCACTCCAACCAGCCTATGCTTAACTGCGGGGCCTGAAAGCAAGTGTGGGGCCACAGGCCCATGTGCACTTCCCTAAGCAGGAGAAGGGGAAGCGCCAGTAGGACAGGGGCAGGTAGTCCCACCTCCACAGTTGGACCCTGAGGCAGGTGGACTGCATCTGCCCACGGCGCCAGAGAAAACACCACTCCTCCTTAGGCACCACTGGCACAGGCCCCAGCCCTGAGGCCAAGCCAAAGGCAGGAGTAAAGACAACAGCATAGTCCCCTACCTGGCCCACCCCCCAAAGGACAGGGAGCACCCAACCCAAGGGGCCTCCAGGCCATTTGCTACCTAGAAGAAAGCCCATTTTCCACAAGTCACTTTTTGACTCAATGTGGGACTAAAAGAACTAAATTCAGCAAAGGAGAGATTCTGCCCCGTTTGAGCTCATGGCCAGGGAAAGGCCTGGCAGCGTCAGGTGCCAAAGGGAGCCCAGCCTTGCCAATTCCCCCCGGCCTATGACAGGTTTGGGGACAGGAACACGGAAGTCCTGCCACTGGGAGGGCCAGGAGGTGGTGACAGTTCTCCTTGCTCTTGCTGCCATCTACAACCAGGTGACCCTGATCAAGATCCTCAGGCAGGACCTGAAGCGAGCCCAAACCCACCTCAAGTGTGAGAGCCAACATGACCCAATTCCCTGGGGTCAAGTTATCTGTCACCTGTGACAAGGGGACTCATGAGCCCATCAATGGTCCGGTCCAGCAGATGTCAGAAGCCCAACAGACCCTAACTCTCACTGGAGAGTTTTAAAGGCTCTGATACCACTTCACACCCATCAGTATGGCTACACTCAAAACAAACAAACACACAACCCAGAAAATAACAAGTGCTGGTGAGGACAGTTGGCTAAAGAAACTAGAACCCTTATACGCTGCTGGTGGGAATGCGAAACAGTGCAGCCACTGTGGAAAACAGCTTGGCAGTTTTTCAAAAAGTTAAACATAGATTTACCATATGATCCAGCAACTCAACTTCTGGATATATACTCAAAAGGACTAAAAACACGAACTCAAGTGAAATAAATCAGAGAAAGACAAATACTGTAAGATCTCACTTATACGTGGAATCCTAAGAAAGAAAAGAAAAATGACAAACTCACAGAAAAATACATTAGACCTGTGGTCACCAGAGGCAGGGAGTAGGGAGAGGAAATCTGGAGGAAGGGGGCCAAAAGGGGCACACTTCTAATTATAAAATAAAGAAGCACTAGAGATGTAATCTATGACATGGGTGACATGGGGCCTATAGCTAACAGTGCTGCGTGACATACAGGGAAGTTGCGAAGAGAGTAGATCTTAAGATTTCTTATCATCGGGAAAAAACTCTCTTTCTTTTTTTGTATCTATATGAGATGATAAATGTGAACTTAATTTGGTCATCATCTCATCATACGGGTTAGTCAGGTTACTATTCTGTACAACTTAATCGTATACAGTGCCAGATGTCAATTATATCTCAATAAAACTGGGAGGGGGGAAGCAGAGACTCAAACAGAGGTTTGTACACCCATGTTCACAGCAGCACTTATTCACAGCAGCCAAGAGGTGTAAACAACCCAGCGTCCATCAACATACAATTGGATAAACAAAATGTGGTATAGCCATACGATGGAATATCATTCAGCCTTAAAAGGGAAGAAAACTGACACAGGCGACAACATGGATGAACCTTGAACACAGTGAAAGAAATGAGTCATAAAAGGACAAATACCAGGGCACCCAGCTGGCTCAGTTGCAAGAGCATGCAACTCTTGATCTCGGGGTCATGACTTCAAGCCCCATGTTGGGAGTAAGGACTGCTTACTTACTTACATAAACAAACAAACAAACTTTAAAAAAATTTAAAATGACAAATACCATATGATCTCACTTACATGAGATCACAAAAGTTATCAAATTCATAGAGACAGAAACTAGAATGGCAGGTGTCAGGGGCTACAGGAAGGGAATTCGTTTTTAATGGGGACATAGTTTCAGTTTGGGAATATGAAAAAGTTCTGGACTAACTGGTGGTGATGGCTGCCCATACACTGAATATCACTAAGCTGTTGGGGCGCCTGGGGGGCTCAGTCGATTAAGCATCTGACTTTGGCTCAGGTCATGATCTCATGGTTCGTGGGTTCGAGTCTCGCATCGGTCTCTATGCTGACAGCTAGCTCAGAGCCTGGAGCCTGCTTCAGATTCTGTATCTCCCTCTCTCTCTGACCCTCCTCTGCTCGCACTCTCTGTCTCTCAAAAATAAATTTAAAAAAATTTTTTAAATAAAAAAAAAAAAAGGCTCTAATGGGTCCCAGAGGAAGACTCTCACTGTCTGGTCTTAGCACTCTCAAGGCCTCCCTTGACCATAGCCTGTCACAGGACGAAATTCCACAGAGAAAATGTTTGTCCACGAAGTGGAGTGAAACTAGCGTGGAGTCAGTGAACCTAGGAAGGGGCTGGAGCTCATCTACACCCACACAGGCCACTGTCTGCCGTCACAACTGCTTAGTCGTCTAGATGATGAAATCAACCCCAACTTCCTGCCTGGGCACCCCTGACCCCCACGCCCTCCAGCTGCCCTGTCACCCCAGCCTCCCCCCTGTGCCCAACCTCTTAGATCTCACGTAGACTTCAGCAATCTCAACTCTTCCCGGATGGCTGCGCCTGCTCCACTTCCCACGGCACCTCCTGCTCAAAGCCTGCTGTGCTTCTCCCTCCCAGCAGTCCTCGCCCAAGGCCACCACTACCATACGCTTAGTGGGCCTCCCCCACAGGGAGGTGAGGGCCCCGCGGCACGCCTGGCTAGCCTGCCCACCAGGAAGCCCCCGTGCCTGGAATGGCACCTGGCCTGCCTCAGCCCACCAGCAAATCCCAAGTCAGCCTGATAAAGAGAACATCAAAGCCACATGCACATGTGCAGGTGAGGGTTGAGGTGAGCCAGTCCCCACATCAGAAAGAGGCCAAGGGAAAAGTAAGGGGCAGCCCCTTATTATTCAGCCTTTACACACTGGGGCTCCACTTGCCCAGACTGGATGATGGAAGAACAGGACCCGCACCTCCCATCCCTGGGGAACAGCATTCTCCTCCAGTGGAGAGGGGGCTTGGCCCCTTGAGACCGCCCCCATGTCACTCGAAACAGCCATGAGCTCACATGCAACCTGAAGGCAAAGATGGGGCCACTGTGGCCAGAGCTCTGGGCCTGACTCCTCATGCTCTGTCAGCAGTGGCCACCAACCTGGAGAGCTCAGCAGGCACCCTCGGGCCTGGCCAGAAGCTTCTCCGGAAGCTCACCCAACACCTCATGCCCCTCCTCTGCTGTGTGGTCCTTGCCTACTCCACCATCACCACCAGCTGAGGCTGCCCAAGAGGGATGGAGAAGAGGGACATGCAGGAGGGCCCGGCTCCAACACAGTGGGGTAGGCTTCCTGGCAGGAAAACTGCTAAAAAATCTGGGGAAAGTCATTTATTTAAAGAGAAAGAAAAAAAAAAACCTTAACAATAGAGATAAGTGGATATTTGAAATTCTTAAAGGCCTCAAATTCTCAGCAGAGTTAGCCAGAAAGGCACACATTCAAGGAAGGTGTCCCTGAGTTGAGCCTCATTTTCCCCTCCTGAGGAACAGGGAGAATACCCACAACAGCACAAAGGTGTGGCGGCTTAACCACGGCCCTCGAGCTGAGGCAGCTCCTTAACTTCTCAAAGATGGGGTGACCCAAGGCTACCTGCTCCACAGCACATTTGAGAATGCTGGGAGGTGGTAAGTGGGCACACGGCCCTCGATCCAACCTTCTCTACGCTTTAGATAGCATCACCCGTCCTCCATCCAGCCTTGGCTCTCCCAGTATCCAGAGCACTCGCTCTCCAGAAACTGGGCAACACCAGCACAATCAGGGAAACCTGGCATCCAACTACCCCTGAGCAAAGAACATAATCCAAGTACTGGGGAGCGGGGGGAGAGGAGGCTGCCACATTAGTTCAAAACACCTTCCAATTACACTTAGGACATCTGAAAGAATTTATGTGACATCCACAGCTGGGTACAAAAGCAGCAATGCAGGGGCGCCTAGGTGGCTCACTCAGTCAAGCATCCAACTTCAGCTCAGGTCATGATCTCACAGTTCATGAGTTCGAGCCCAGCACTAGACTCTTTGCTGCCAGCATGGATTCCACTTCGGATCCTATCTCCCTCTCTCTCTCCCCCTCCCCTGCTCATTCTCTCTCTCTCTCTCTCTCTCTCTCTCTCTCTCTCTCTGTCTGTCTGTCTCTCTCTCAAATAAATACTTTAAAAAACAAACCAAACACAACAGCTCCTCATTCTCTCTTAAAGCAGCAGCATCCCAGAAAGATATAGGCTCTGTAGCCAGTATCAACGAGGGAGCGTATATACATCTACCACCTTACTCCTCAACATTAATGACAACAATGTGCACCCACCACAGATCTGCAGCAGCCCTCTGATCGGCCGCCCTCATCTTTCCTCCAGCCCAGAGTCACTCTAGAGGCGACCGTCAACATCTTTTCGAGCCACGCATAACCCGACTCTCACAAACCCAGCTCAGGCATGACAATAAAGCTGAGCATGTGAAGATGTTTGTGCCACACGGCCAGAATCAGGAAGGTCAGAAATGTCCACCCCCCACCCCCCAGCCAGCCACAGGTGGCTGCGCAAATACTCCCCACATCTGTCCTGTTGCCCATTCCCCAGGGCCACCCCCACTCAGCCCTCAGAGTCTCCCTCCCCAGCCTCCCGCCTCAAGTCCTGCTGTCCCCGACCATTCGCTCCCACAGGCCAGACCACATCTCTCTCAGGCCGCAATTTCAACGTACAGAAGTTGTGCCACCCAGCCACGTGCAGCCTCAGGCTCCACTCAGATGCGCAGGCCCAGCAAGGGTGCCCCTCCCGGCTCTTCAGCACTTCTGCACAGCCCTCAGCAGAGGACAGCAGACAGGCTCCCTCCCAGCACACAGGAGTCCCCAGGATCGGTGTGGTGCCCCAGACATACGGCACTCGAGGAATCCTGATCCATTAGAGTGCACACTGCAAGGGAGATGCACTCACTAAAAAGTGAAGCTTACAACTATGTGGAATAACAGCTAATACAGCGTCAGGTAAGAAATAAGATCTAAGATGAGGACATCACTGTGACGATGAGGTGTCCAGATGCAAGACGGAGGAAGGCGCCAATGTGTCAACAACAGGGATGGCCTTGGCCCATGGGAAGAGGAAATTGCTCCTTTGAGATATTTTACAAGTTTTCTATGCTGAGCTATACTTTTTTTTTTTTTGATGTTTATTTATTTTTGAGAGAGACAGAGACAGAGCACAAGCAGGGGAGGGACAGAGAGAGAGGGAGATACAGAATCCAAAGCAGGCTCCAGGCTCTGAGCTGTCAGCACAGAATCCAACGTGGGGCTCAAACTCACAAACTGCGAGATCAGGACCTGAGCCGAAGTGGGATGCTTAACTGACTGAGCCACCCAGGCACCCCTATACTCCTTTTATAGTAAACTTTTCAACACGTGTTACTTTTTTTTAATGTTTTATTTATTTTTGAAAGAGAGTGAGTGGGAGACGGGCGGAGTGGGGGGGTTGTCAGAGCATCCAAAGTGGGCTCTGCACTGACAGCAGCGAGCTCAACACAGGGCTTGAACTCATGAACCTGGAGATCATGACTTGAGCCGAAGTCGGCTGCTCAACCAACTGAGCCACCCAGGCGCCCCAGGCGCCTCTCAACACGTTACTTTTATAGCAGTTCGGTGACCCCATGAACCTGACAAACATGCAAAGCCCCCTCCCCTCCAGAAGGGCTGCAGGGAGTCACCAACATGCCCGGCTGACCTGGTGACTCAGCCAAGAGCTGCATCACAATGTGGCCAGGGAAGGACCTAGCCCAGAGAATACAATTAGCATCAGACTCCAGTGCTGCTACTTGGTGTGGGGACAGGAGTTCTCTCTGTGGATGGTTAATTTGGACACCAGCTTTTTCATTAAAGAGTAAAGTGACAAAACAACTACATACTGCAGTTGTCTATCACTCTCTGCACCTACAGGTCAGAGGTCATTCGGGCGGAATGCTCTCAAAAGCATCCCTTTGGGCACTTGGTTGACTGTGGAGCGGTCATGTATCACTGGAGGTAAGATCTCAGACAGGGGTGGGGCGCCTGGGTGCCTCAGTCGGTTAAGCGTTCAGCTTCGGCTCAGGTCATGACCTCACGGTTTGTGGGTTCAAGCCCCACGTCAGGCTCTGTGCTGACTGCTAGCTCAGAGCCTGAGGCCTGCTTTGGATTCTGTATCTCCCTCTCTCTCTGACCCTCCCCTGCTCACGCTGTCTCTCTCTCTCTCAAAAATAAATTTTTAAAAAAATTTTTTAAAAATTTAAGATCTCAGACAGGGGCGCCTGGGTGGCTCAGAGCCTCTGACTTCAGCTCAGGTCATGATCTCACGGTTCGTGAGTTCAAGTCCCGCATCAGGCTCTAATGCTGACAACTCAGAGACTGGAGCCTGCTTTCGGATTCTGTGTCTCTCTCTGTGCCCTTCCCCTGCTCACGCTCTGTCTCTCTCTCTCTCCAAAATAAACAAACATTAAAAAAAAATTTTTTTAAAGATCTGACAACCCCAGATTGTGCTCATCACAGACCAACATGAAACTCATAAAGTCAGGGGCAGGGGAGCATGGCCCTGAAAACGAAGGACTCAGAAGAGGCCAAACCCCACACCCATGGACTGGCAGCCTAACCCTGGCCAGGCAGCATCAAGCAGGGCTGCTGCCACAGAAGGAGGAGATCTCCTGAAACCAGCATCTGCTCCAGAACCAGTTATTCAGAACAGGAGAAACAGTGTTATTTTCAAAGACACTCTAGAGATGTCACAATCTGGGTATGATGTCAAAACTACTTAAGGGTGATGAACTCTGGCCCTGCGATGAGTCAAGCAGCCTGTTGTTTACACACAATCACCACAGTCACCGAAGTGCAGGAAAAGTGTGTAAGCCAGAAGCCTAGGCAAGGGTGACAGTGGCTGAGGCGGGGCCCTGGCCCCTCACCACAACCGCATAGAAGTTTCTACCCCTTGCCCCCACACCCTGGGTCATTCACACATTCTCTCACAGCACCTGTGAGATACGAGCCTCCTAGGAAGGATTCACCCCACCCAGAACTGTCAAGAGCATACTGTGAAACACACAAGGAAACTGAACCCCTCCAGCCGGAGGGCAGGAGACAGGAAGCGGTGCTCCGGACAGGAACAGGCCAGCCCGACCCACCGGGCCCAGCCAGCCAGGCCACCTCCCTGCAGAGGGGGGAGAGCTTGGCACCACACATGGCATTCAAGCCTGACACCTGGTTCTCAGCCCTGTCCCAGTTGGGAAATTCCTTCTGGTGACTTGACCTCCCAGAGCCTCTTCCCATTTCCTTATCTGACAAGTGGGAACCACTTCCCACCACAGAGCTGACCGACGGGGGTGAGATAAAGTAACGCGTGCAGCTCGGGCCAGTGCTGGTGTGTGGCGGGTGATCCACAGGTGCTGGTTATCACCACCTTTAGGTTTTCTCAGGGCAGGGGGCACAGTACAATCACAGGGACGACCTCGGGAATCTGCATGGCCATTCATGTCACCAGTGCTTGCAGGGTCCAGAGCGCTGGTATTTAAATAGAACTCCAGACCATGGCGGGACCCCCTTTCATAGTTGCATCCCAGTAGCCCACACTCCCAATGCAAGAGGCAGCCTGGGCCAGAAGACAGTCCAAGTGATCTTGGGCAATGGACAATGACCCTCTGGGCCCCAAGTGCCCTCAAGGCATAGTGGGAACAATAAGCTAGCCTTCCGACCAAGGTTATCAAGAAAATGACAGGAGCCTGGAAAAAAAACTAAGAGGGGCCTGGCCCATAGCCAAGAGGGGCAGCACCAGCTCTTCCTGAAGATGGCTGGCCTAAAAGCACACAGGACTGGCAAGAAGCTGTCCTGTTTAGGGCTAGGTGGGCACCCCCAGGAAGGGGAGCCAAGCCTACTTCCTGGGGCCTCGCTGTGGGAGGGGAACAGAGGCTAAATTAAGGCTCCTCCTGCCACCAGTGCCCGAGCTGACATCCACACAGCCGCCCCCTTAGCAGCAGGCGAGCAGCCCCCAGCACAGCTCTCCAACAGGCATGGAGTGTGTGCTGCAGGCCTCCTCCGTGTCCTCTCGCCACACACCCTTCCTCAGGACAGAGCTCCGGCAGCTGCCCTCCATGCCCCAACAACCTCCTCAGCCTGTGTCTCAAGGCTTGAAGGCAACATGACTTGAAGCCCCAGCCCTCCCTACACGGGCTCCCTTACCCAGAGACCTCAGCCCTGGCATTTCCTAGAAGCACCCCTCTCAATCAGCACCCTTTCACGCCACCCCACAGCATCACATCATCCCATTTTATTTCCTTCCTGATGCTGACAGCTGTCAAGTTCTTTGTGTCCATTTTTGTGCTGACTTGTTCATTATTATATGCCTCCTGCCTCCAGAATGTCAGTTCATGACACTAGAGGCCCATCTCAGTAACTTCTGAACTTACTGCACCTGAGCAGTAGCCCTGTACAAACCAGGTGCTCAATCAGATTTGGGTGGATGCAGGAATCTAGGCGCCCTGCCTCCCACAAAGTCTATTCAAACCTCCAGGTGGGGACCAGATCTGGGTACAAGTACCAAGTGCTGAGAAAAAGGGAGGAGGAGGATAGGGGGTGTTAGGGCCGCACTGATGGCCCGACACGTCAACAGAATCCTTACAGCCCTGAGAGAAGAAGGAGCCAGAACTGAGAGAGGGCAGGGCACTGGGACCCTCACAACCCTGACAGAAGGATCTGGAGCTGGGAGGGTTTGGGTACTGGGACCCTCACACTCTTGAGAAGGATCTAGAGCACAGAGATGGCCAGACACGAGGAACCTCCCAGGCCTGAGAGAAGAAGAATCCAGAGCTCAAAAAATGGTAAGGCAGTGGGACCCTGCAACCCTGCAAGAGGAAAGAAACAGAGCTGGGAGGGGTCAGATACTGCAATATGTGCGGTCCTGAGGATAAGAAGGATCCAGAGCTGGGAGAGGATCAGGCACTGGGATCCTCAGGGCCCTACAGAGGAGGAATCTTGACTGGAAGGGGTCACGCACTAGCCCAAGACCTCAAGCAGGTAGAACCAAGATTCAAACTCAGGCTACTATCTTCAGGCTTCCTGAGCCCCTTCCTGGGCCCTCAATTTTTCCTTAAGGACAATATGCTCCTCTCCACCAAGGAGCTTACAAGCGAGGAAAGAAGGTCACTCAGCAATAGGGCCCACCAAATCCAATGATGAAATAGCCTGGTGGTTGAGGCAGGTGCCTCCAAGGAGGGTCACTTCCTCAGAGCCGCCAGAGAACACTTCTCTGAGCAGGTGCATGATGCTATCTCAGAAGGATGGGTCTATAACTCCACCCTCTTCTCTCCCAGAAGTAGCCCATCGCAGTGAAAAGGGAGATCTACAGGCATAGCTGCCTTGGGACTCACTGGAGTTCAGAAGCTTCATGAACCCAAGTCTAGACGGTGGCAGCTGCGTATATTACCTTCTGCTACATTCCAGATTGGCCACTAGGTCTACCGGAAGGCAGTTCACACTCCACGCCCCTCTGGAGAGAGAAACCGCAGGGGACTTCTACTCAGGCTACCCCAACAGTTAGGATTATAGGCTCTCTTCGGCCACAGAGAAAATTTCACAGTCCCATGCCACATCTGAGTCTGCAAGTCTCTTTGCAATTAAAAGTAAAAATAAAAACCCTCTCCAAAAGTTGCTATTGACAAACCATATAATAACCACAGTGCGACAGAATAGAAAACTCCAGACACTACTGTCCGCTGTATGTAAGAGGTTTTGTCAATAACCATACACGTCTCCAGTCATACAAACCAGTTCCTCTAGGCACTTTCCCCATGCCCACCACCTAAAAGCACCAAAGCTGCCCTGATATTAGCTCAGTCTACCACAATGCCCCAACGAGTGTTATTAAAAATGCAACTGCCAAGTAACTTACACTAGCAGTCAGCTTCTGAGAAAAACTCAAATTTGGGTCACCCTCAAAGTTTAGTCCAGCTGGCCTAGACGCCCCCACTGGCTGGGAGAAGTTCTTCGAGGGAGCCCCTCCTGACTGATCAACACTGACAAACACAGCCGTGCTTCGAATTAGAGGAGCTGGAGTCTGTAGTTACCTTCACCCGCACAGGAGGAAGATCCAGCTTAGTTAGGGGATGTAACCAACACCCTAAATTAAAAATAGCAGTATGACAGCACGAGGTGGACACACAGGCAGACCTTCCGGACGACTGGATCAAGCAAGGGCAGCATGGCAGGGAAGGCGGGGCTCTTAAGTGACCAGGTACCAAGTTCACCTTATTTACATGACTCATGAGCTCTCCCCCAGCTGTTTCTAGGAAAGGCGGCCTTCCTGCAGGACAAGTCAGAACTGCCTAGGGAAAAGACTCCGGAATGGAATGGCACAAGGAAAGGAGACTTAAGCTGGACACAGCGTCACCACCACCTCCTCCTCACCTGCAAGGGGGCCTTAGCCTCATCTTGAGGAATCCTTTTGACAAGGGGAGAACTCACTCTTCTAAAAAGAAATAAAGACCTCCTCTGTTAATGGGAAACTGTGACACCAGGACAGGAAGGAAACTGCCACCAAAAAAAAAAAAAAAAATGGGAAGAAGCACGGGAAGGGTGGGCACCAGGAAAGTGGTGGGAATGTAACAGGAGAAGAAATTCCCGGCTTAGCTAATGGTGCTGAACAAGTCTGGGGCAGGAAGAAAGCCACATTCCTTCCTAGTTAGTCTCTCTCCTCACCCGCCCTCAGGCCCTCCCCCCCATTCCCAGTACACACACAAGGAGCAGGGCTTCTGTGAGCGAACACCAGACCCCTCCCCAGCCACTTTATGACTGCAAAGTCCCCACTTTCCAGGCAACAAGGAAAAGGGCTCTCAAGCCACTTCTCCTCCTCAGGTCCTGACCACCTGCAACTTCTGTCCCAACACAGATGGAGGGCGCCATGACACAAACAGAAATGGGAAGAAGCAGATTTCTGATCAGAGTCCCAGATGTGCCCCAAAATCAGGCCTGAAAGAAGGTACACGGCAGCCTCCCCCCCAACCCACGCACACTGAGCCAGGTGGCAGAAGTGAAACGCCTCGAACTTCCCCAGATGGGCCCAAATCAGCCCCTGAGAAGTTTAAGAGTCAGCAGCTAGGTGCCCACAAAGGGCTCCCGGCCTGGAAAGGTCTGCGACCCCTCACAGGCACACCTTCTTCCCCCGAAAGACACCCAACTCTCTAAAAACGTCCAGTAAGGCAGGGTCACCTGCGAGGGGTAGGGGAGTTGGAAACAAGCTGTCAGTTTCTGACCAAACTCCCCTTCCCAAGAACCAAAGGTGAGCCCAATTCCAAGGGCTCCTCCATTGGTGTCAAAGCCGGCCCTCCAACACATCCTCCCCACACAAAAAAGTATCTCCACAGGTGCCCCGACGGCGGTGCCCCACTGACCAACCATTGCCTGAGACCCAGACGGAGAAGCCCCAAGCCTCCCCTCCACCCCATCTCTCAGCCAAGTGAACAGCTCAGTTGCTGCCCAGGTTCTGGGTGAGCGGGGAAAGGCTCTGGAGCCTCCGGACGCCGACTTGGTCGCCCACCCCCACCCCAGGACCAGACGCGCGAGCTCCGGGTCGGCCCCTCGGACGCCTCGGGCCGCCCGCCAGTGTCACCTCCCAGCGCGGTGGAGGAACGCAGTTCCCCGCGCTCCAACCTGGACAGGTGCCCACCCCGCGACCTGTGGTCCCAGGGACCTGCGAGCAGCACCCCGGACGCTGGACCCCGCGCCCTCAGGCCAGGACGCCTCCGCGAGGGGCGCGTGAGGCCGGCCTGCACCTCCACTTCTCCGACGGTCGCGCCGGGCTCCGCGCCGCTCACCTGGCTGGAGCGGTAGCTCTCGAAGGCTCTCAGGGCACTGTCGGTAAGCTTCACGTGGAACACAGACACCTTGCTGCCGTCGCTCACCCGCCCGCAGGACAGCCCGTAGCTCCGATCCTCCTTCAGCGCCGCCATCTTGCGACCATCGTTCCTCCGCCCCCCCTTCCCGGTTCCAGCGCCGGCGCGCCAGCCCCGCCCCGCCCCGCCGCCCGCTGACGCGCTGCATTATTCATGAGACGCGTCTGGCCACGCCCCCTCTGGCTCTAGCCTGGCCCACAGTCACCTAAGCACGGCCCGCCGACTGTTGCATTATACATGAACGCAACTGGTCGCGCCCCCTGTGGGCCTGGCGAAGCTCACAGTCACCGCCCTGATGTGCTGTATATTCATGAAGCGTGGATGGCCCCACCTCTCAAGGCCCCAGAGCGGGCGACTTCCGTGCCCGGACTCCGCCCCGACACGCGCACCCCTCCAGGCCCCGCCTCAATATGTATTATTCATGACCCTGACTCAGCCAAGCAGGTCGAAGCCACGCCTCACTAGCCGCTGTCGTGATGCATTATTTATGAGGTCGCACCAAGCCTGCGGTCCTTGGTTTCTGTTGAGAGCGGTAGCCTGTGCGTGAAAGGGGCGGGGCGGGTGCACAACACGTGGGGGGCGGGGCTGGCTAGGGCCTTGGTGAGTGGGCGTGACTATGTAAACTAAGCGCGCGTTGGACGCTGGGTTGAGCTGTGGGGCTTCCCTTAAGGTAAGTAGTGGTATTCCCTGGCTCGGGCTGCGGGGGAATTGGGTTGGTAGGGAGGCGGGAAATTTTGCTTATGGTAAGAGTATACTTTTATTAGAATAAAATTCTACACCCCCAAGGTTCCTGAGACATGGTGGTTATTCAACTTTCCCATTTTAAGAAAACACTTTTATGGTGGTGCCTGGATGGCTCAGTCGGTTAAGCTTTAGACTTTGGCTCAGGTCATGATCTCAAGGCTCCTAAGTTCGAGCTCCTCATCAGTCTCTGTGCTGACAGCTCAGAGCCTAGAGTCCACTTCTCTCTGCTCCTCCCCTGCTCACACTCTGTCTCTCTCTCAAAAATAAATAAACATTAATAAAAAGTTAACATAAAGTATTTTATGCATCATAAGATTAACCCATTTAAAGTCTGCTATTCATTGGCACTTAATACATTCACAATGCTGTGCAGTCACAACCATCTCATTTGGGGAAATTTTCATCACCTCTAAAAAAACCCATACCCTGGGCACCTGGCTGGCTCAGTCCATAATAAAGTACATGACTCTTGATCTCAGGGCAGTGAGTTCGAACCCTGCATCAGCCTCTGCTGTCAGTGCGGAAACTGAGTCAGGTCCTCTGTCTCCCTCTCTCTGCACCTCCCCCGCTTGTGATCTCTTCTCAAAAATAAATGAATGTTTAAAATTACACAAAATAAAATATTTTAATTAATTTTTTGAGGGGGGAGGGGCAGAGGGAATGGGAAAGAGGGAATCCTAAGCAGTCTCCACATCCCCTGAGGAGCTGGACACAGGGCTTGAACCCATGAACCATGAGATCATGACCTGAGACAAAATCAAGTCAGATGCTTAACCAACTGAGCCACTCAGATGACCCCCAAAATAAAATCTTTATTAAAAAAAAGGAAACCCCCTACCCACTAAATTCATTCCCCAAACCCCTTCCCAACCCCTACAACCAGTAACCTACTTTTTATGTCTATGTTTTTACTTATTCTAAACATTTCATATCAATGGAATCATACATTATGTGACCTGTGACTGGCACTCAGTGAAAGACTCAGCATGTTTTTGTGAAAGTGAATGAAGGCAACCTCATTTAAAATAGAGTTGGAGCGCCTGGGTGGCTCAGTCGGTTAAACCTCCGACTTCGGCTCAGGTCATGATCTCACGTCTGTGGGTTCAAGCCCTGCGTCAGGCTCTGTGCTGACAGCCTGGAGCCTGCTTCAGCTTCTGTGTCTCCCGCTCTCTCTGCCCCCCCCCCCCGCTCTGTCTCTCTATCAAAACTAAATAAAACTTTTTAAGAATTAAAAAAATAAATTAATTAAAATAAAATAGAGTCAGGAGGTCAGAAGAGGGAGCTCTGTGCCCTACTGACTCATTTCAATTGCAGACCCCAACAGGAAGAAGTCTACTTTACTACCCCAGCAGGATGATTTTCTCTTCACCCAGCAATAGCGCAGCCAATGAGACTGCCACAACTCAGCCAACAAGAAACTGTCACTACCTTGATTTTCCTCCAATGGACTTTCCTTCAAAGCAACCCCTCCCAACTTCCTCTTTTTCTCTACAAGGTAATGTTCCACCTCTTTTGTTTGTTTTTACCAATGGTTTTACCATAACTTGCATCTCCTGAGTTGCCAGTCCTCCACTATTCCTGAGTAAACTCATTTCATTGGTAAAATAACTGGCTGTTTCGTTTTCAAGGTTAACATATTCAAGGCTGGTCCTGTTGTGGCATGTATCAATAATTCGTTCCTTTTTATGACAAATATTCCATTGTGTGGATAGACCACATTTTGTTTACTCATTCATCCACTGATGGACATTTAGGTTGTTTCCACCGTTTGACTGTTATAATGGTGCTATGGCGCTGCTGCGAACACTCATGTACAAGCGTTTGTGCGGACGACTATTTTCCATTCTCTTGGGTCTATACCTAAGAGTGAAATTATTAGGTTCTATGGTAATTGTTTAACCTTTCAGACTGCTTTTTTTTTCATTGAACTGCAATTTTATCAATCTCTCATTTTACAGATGGGGAAACTGAGGCTGAAGACCAGTACTGTCTTGCCCAGGCAAGCTTCACCCAGGCTCCCGGGTATCCTAACCTATGGAAAGTTCTTGATTTGTTTGTTTTTTTTCCTTCAATCTAATTACAGACAGTGGTCATAGGATGAAGATTTTGAAGTAAGAGAGGAAGGTGAAGTTCCTGGGCGTTCTGTATATCTCTATTAAGGCAATCTCCTTAGTTCTTCCCACCACTGCCAAGTTGGCACTATCATCTAACCATGAACTGCTGACCCCAAGGCCATGCTAGACTCCTTGAAACCTTTTCCCGTACCTGCCATTAACATCTCCATTTACAAATGGAGAAACTAAGGCTCAGAGTGGGCGAGGCAAGCACTCAAGGGTATTGGCCCTGCCAATGAGTGGGCTGGCTGGAACTTGAACTTAAGATCTTTCTGACCCAGAGCTCTCCTGATTACCCTTCACCCTGCCCTGAAACCTGGGTCCCTTTATATATCTTCATTGAACACTCTCAGGCCAGGGCCTAGGGTGGAGTAGCTGCTCAGGAAATGGGTGTTGAATGAATAAATGATCTCATTTAATTCTCACAATACAACTACCGGTCCAAATGCAGCCTGCCTAAGGTTTGAGGGTTAAAGCTCCTGAATCCTCCCTCTACCCTTCACTTGGGGTCAGTTCATCCTACAGGGAAGATGCAAGCAATTGCTCAGACACACTGCCCACTCTGCCCACTGCCTGTGCCCAGGTGTTTATCCGGGAGCTAAGCCAGGTAAATATTGGAGTGGGTGGGGCTCACTGCCCAAAGAGATCATGGAAGGGCAGGAATAAGGCAGGTGGGGAGTGGTTAATCAAGGTAGAGGATGGGGAAAGTAGAAACAGCTGTAATGCTGAATGGAGAACACAGGAGAAGCCAGCTTTGAGGGCTGGCCAGCTCCCTGTGTGATGATGGGAAAGGCATGACCCCTTTCTGAGCCTCTGTGGATTTATCTGAGAAACAGACAACAATAGTAATATTGAGTACCTAAAATGCACCCAGCTCTGTGCTCAGTACTTGGCATCCATGACTGCCTCTGGGAGTGAATACAGTGGTTTGGACTCATCTCCCCGATCAGGAAATCAAGGGTTGGAGAAGTCAAGAGAATTAAGAACTCTATAACCATGGGCTATGCTGCTTAGTAAGAAGCATTTCTCCACCTAATGCTTAATGCTCCTATGGCTCCCAATGGAACCCCAGGAACAATAATGGAGAAATCATCAAGCATTGGTATGCTGTCAAAAATCTATAAGAACTATGTCACCCAGGACCGCCTGGGTTAAGCATCTGACTTCAGCTCAGGTCATGATCTCACAGTTCATGAGTTCAAGCCCGGCATCAGGCTTTGTGCTGACAGCTCAGAGCCTGGAGCCTGCTTTGGATTCTGTGTCTCCCTCTTTCTCTCTCTCTGCCCTCCCCCACTCACACGCTGTGTGTCTCTCTCTCTCTCTCTCTGTCTCACAAAAATAAATAAACATTAAAAATTTCTATTAAAAAAAAAGAACTACGTCACCCGAGGAATTGGACCCTGGCAGGTCCAATGGGATGGCCCCTGGGCATGCACGCCACCTGGCCAGCTCACTGCAGAAGCTCTAGCTCTATGATGGGAACAGTGACTCTGGTCTGCTCCTCATCCCTATATGGCTTTGGACATGTCTTGCCCTCCTTGGTGTGTTCACATCATAAAACAGGGATAATAACAGCATTTACACAAAAGTCAGGCCCTGGACCAGTGCCAAATGGCATCATCGTGGAAGTCATTATTATTTTTTTATGTTTATTTTATTTTTGAGAGAGAGCAGGGGCAGGGGCAGAGAGAGGGAGACACAGAATCCGAAGCAGGCTTCAGGCTCTGTGCTGACAGCTCAGAGCCTGACAAAGGTCTTGAACTCACAAACCTCAAGATCATGAGCTGAGCCAAAGTTATCTGCTTAACCGACTGAGCCACCCAGTCACCCCTAGAAATCATTATTATTGAGTTTATAATCGTTTATCTATATAATCCCTTTCTGTCACATCTTTATGTTGTTTGCAGTTTACGTGTTTTTAAACCACACTGGAATGAAAACCCACTATCAGTCAGCTATTGCTAATAGCTATTACTAATCTCTGTATCAGTTATTTTTTTAATGTTTTTATTTATTTTTGAGAGAGAGAGACAGCATGAGTGGGGGAGGGTCAGAGAGAGAGGGAGATACAGAATCCAAAGCAGGCTCCAGGCTCTGAGCTGTCAGCACAGAGCCTGACGCGGGGCTCGAACCCACGAACTGTGAGATCATGACCTGAGCCGAAGCCGGATGCTCAACTGACTGAGCCTCCCAGGCGCAACCTTTGTATCAGTTATATACTGCTGCATAACAAAGTACTTCAAACTTAGTGGCTTAAAACAACACACATTTATTATCTCACAGTTTCTGGGAGTCAGAATTCTGGTATTTTTTTTTTAATTTTTAATGTTTATTTATTTTTGAGAGACAGAGCATGAGCAGGGGAGGGGCAGAGAGAGAAAGGGAGACACAAAATCTGAAGCAGGCTCCAGGCTCCGAGCTGTCCGCACAGAGACCGACATGGGGCTCGAACTCACAAACCATGAGATCATGACCTGAGCCGAAGCTGGACGCTTAACCGACTGAGCCACCCAGGCGCCCCTCTGGTATGTTTTAATGGGTCCTCTGTTCAAGGTCTCATGAAGCTCCAATGGAAGTGTTGGCTGGACTGCATCCTCATCCGGAGGTTCAACTGGAGAAGGATCCTTGTCTAAGCTTCTCCAGCTTGTTGGCAGAACTCATTTCCTGGTGGTTGTAGGACTATGGTCCCCATTTCCTTTCTGTCAGATCGGAGCCACTCTCAGGTGCTAGCACATGGCCCCCTCCATCTCAGGAATAGAGAGCCTCCCTCTATGGAGAGGGAGAATTTAGAGTGTTGAATCCTGAATCCCTCTCATGGTTCAAATCCCTCTTTCTTGTCTGCGACCAGTGAGTGAGGCCCACTCAGATTATCCCCATATCTTTTTTGGTAATGTTTTATTTTTGAGAGAGAGAGACAGCATGAGCAGGGGAGGGTCAGAGAGAGAGGGAGACACAAAATTCGAAGACAGGCTCCAGGCTCTGAGCTAGCTGGCAGCACAGAGCCTGACACGGGGCTCAAACCCATGAACTGCGAGATCATGACCTGAGCTGAAGCCGGATGTTCAACCGACTGAGCCACCCAGGCGCCCCAAGATTATCCCCATATCTTAAAGTCAAGTGGCCCAGTAACATAATCACAGGAGTGAGATCAGTCCCACTTCTAGTCCTGGGATGATGCCAAACAAGAAATCTCAGGAACACCTTAAAATTTTTGCAGCCCACAGCCCTTGGGGCCACATCTCTGCACACTTGTCCCACAGCCTCCTACAAACTCAGTTGCTCAGTCAGCAAATGAGTCTTAGGGATTTTGAAACATACTATTTTGCAGTAGAGAAAATGCAAAGACTCATGAGGGCACTCACTTTAGAGAGAGCCTCTCTGCATGGTGGGGCAGCCAGCATGTAGCCTCAGGGTCCAGTGCCTGCTTCACTGCTCCCTCAGCGGGGCCAGCAAGTCTAGCTTGTAGGCCCTCAGGCCTCATCTCTGCATCGGGGAGGCTAACAGTCCTTCTTGGGACAGGGAGTAAAGACTTCTGTTGTTGGAGATCCCCAAGATGATGCTCAGGTTTGATGATTCACTAGAAGGACCCACAGAACTCAGAAAAGCTGTTCTGTTCATGCCTATGATTGATCACAGTGAAAGGAATAGTCTCAAGTCCTCAAAGGAGAAGAATGCATAAGGCAGAGCCCTAGAGAAATCAGGCGCAAGGGTCCAGTTAAGACTGTGTAATTCTCCCAGCAACCTTTGCGACCACACACACACACACACACACACACACACACACACACACAGTACTGCCAACTAGGGAACCTCATCTGAGCCTCGTTGTCCAGAGTTTCTACTGGGGAGGAGGGCTGAACACCCATGTGCTTGACCTCCATCCCCAGCCCCTCCATAGGTCAAGTTGGTATCATTTGGCCCAAAGCCCCACCCTAAAGTATATTGTTAGCACAGACTCTCTGGTGTGGCCCAAGGTCTCAGGTAAACAAAGACACTTCATCAGTCAGGACATCCCAAGAACTTAGACGTAGATGTGACCTGCCAGGAGCAGACCGAGGGCCAGTCCTTCTTGGGAATGTGTGGGACATGGACAACCTAGGCCTGGTGAGTTACTTCTTTACTGATCTACGTCAGGTGGGGCTCCAAGTGCCCCCAAACCACCATTTTGCTTCATGGATCAGCTGCACTATCCTCACCATGAGCAATGAAGAAGGTAAGGCCTAGGATTTCCTGGGACAGGTTTATAGTAATGGCCATGCAGACTCTTTCTCAAAAGTGGCCTGTCTGCTGGCTATACCTTCTGGAAAATTTTCAAAGTCAATTAAAACTCATCCATGCTCAGGTGACTCTGATGACGCCACAGCCAATCCACTCCATGGTCGTTTTCTTCCTTTCACCCAGCCATCCGTCCACAAGCATTTATGATTTCTTCTTTCTGTCCTCTGCCCCGTCAGGGAGGCTCCCCCAGGAGGACAAAACAAGCCACAGGACAAAACTGATATAACAGACTTCCATCCTCTAAAAGCCCACATGCAACAGAAAATCCAGGCTGACTCAAGCAAAAACAATTATTGGCGCAAAAGATTGAAGACATGATAGACTCCAGGCACAGCTCCAGGAGCTGAACAGGAGCACCATGACTCAGTCTCTCTCAGCTCTGCTCTCTGGGTGGGCTTCACTCTCAGACCCCTCTTCAGGAGACTCAGATAACCACAGGAGTACCAGGCCACCATTCCCAGCTCAGCAGCCCCTAGAGAAGAATCTCTACTTCCCCTGGGTCCAGAAGTTTCAGGGAAGCCTTTGATTGGCTTGTTATGGGTCACATGACCATCCAGGAGCCAATCACTGTGGCCAGGGTGCTAGAACACTCTGATTGGTCAGGCCTGGGTTGTAGATCCATCCCTGAAGGCTGTTGGGGAACCCCCACTTGCACCGGTAGTTGTTCTGAAGGTGAGTTCCACCAGGAGAAATAGAGGATAGGCATTCAGGGACCTAATGGTCCCATGCTGGGTGACTCCAGCCAGCCCTCACCCACGCCCCAGGAGCTCATCCTTTACAGATGACATGAGATGGAGGCATGCAAAGAATGCCTCATTAAAGTGCTCAGGAGATGTGTGCCTCTCTCTCTCTCTCTCTCTCTCTCTCTCTCTCTCACACACTCACACACACACAGCTCATTCTACCAGGCTCACTTCTGATTCACAGCCCACTGTGAGCTACACCCCTCAAGGGCAAGGCCAGGCTGAGTCACTGCCTAAGGTCAAGTACATAGGAGGCATGGTACCTGTTTTCATATGAAAGAAATATCCATCCTAGCTGTCCTGAGTGTATCATGTACTACCGAACCTTTGCACATGTCATGTCAGTCCTGGGAGCCTCTTCATGCCTGCTAAAGGACTCCTGTGCCTTCAGGGACACCTCAATGGCCCTCGTCCTGGCTACCCTACCCCACCTACCCCATTCACACCATTGAGGCTAAAATGACCAAGGGAATGAACATTCTAAAGTTCACACTTCTGGCCATGGCATTCAAAGCCTCTCTCATTTCTGGCTATAACTTGCAGAGAGGTAGAGAACTGGCTGGTGGTCAGAGCATGGGTGCTGGAGGCAGGCTGACCTGGGCCTAATCCTGCCTATTGTTTCTTGGGGGATGGGACCCTGGGCGGGAGCCGACTCTCCTAGACTTCATTCTACTCAGATTGACATACACTAATGGGCACAACCAAAAAATCCTTAGCACAAAGGGGTAAGGCACACGCAGCCGGACTCCAGTGTTACTAAAAATCTAGTCTTTAGGACAGCATGGGACACAGTGTAGGATCCATGAAAAGGACACAGAGATCCTCAGCATGGAGTAGGTCAGAAGTCTCACATGTGTGGTCAGTTGATTTTTTACAAAGCTGCCACAGTAACTCACTAGGGAAGAGAAAGTCTTCCCCACAGATGTTTCTGGAACAATTGGATAGCTATATGGGAAAAAATGTACCTTAACTCCAACCACACACTATATACAAACGTTAACGTAAAGTGAATTGTTGACCTCCATAGAAAAACTAATGCCATAAACCACTTAAAAGAAAGCCTAGGAGCACTTGGGTGGCTCAGTCAATTAAACATCGACTCTTAATTTTGGCTTAGTTCATGATCTCATGGTTTGTGAGATCAAGCCCCACATCGGGCTCTGTGCTGACGGATTGGGATTCCCTCTTTCTCAGAAGAAATAGATGTTAGACAGAAAAAAAAAAAAGCCTAAAAATATCCCTACAAACTAGTTCAGCAAATATTGACAAAGGGCACACAGAATGGTAGAAAAAAGCTGATAATTTGGACTTCATCAACATTTAAAATATCTGCTCTAAGAAAATGAAAAGTGAGCCAAGGAATGGGGAAAATATTCACAACCTACGACCTGACAAAGGACTCTTCTCCAGAATATGTGAAAAATGGACACAGAATGAGGCTGCTGGGGGTACCTGGTGGACCACGGCCACACCAGACATGATCAGCACTTGGGAATGACGGCCATGGTCACTCTCACAATCTAGGCCAGGAAGTCACCCACCCAGCCCACCATCCCATTGGCCACCCTCAGGCCAGCTTCCCAGCCTGAGGTGAGCAAGTCTGAGGAAAGAGGGGGTGGCCTACCTGGGACTCCAGTCCCCCAAGCCTGGCCAACCCACAGCCCTTACCCCAGCCCCACCCACAGAGCCCCCATCCTGCTGGAGTACAAAGTAGGAGCCTAAGGCAGCTGAGTGGTGGAAAGGAGGGTTCAAGCCATCAACAGATCTGTGTCCACAGAGTCATGCAGCTGAGTTACAGAGCAAGGGCCTGGAGCAGGCAAGTTCAAGGCCTGATTGCTACCTTCTGCTGAGTGACTGTGGCCAATGGCTTTCCCTCCTGGGCTGTAAGGGTACAGGCACAGGACAGATACTTCAGGTGATCTATTCCCAGAGCTCTCCTTTCCTGAGGGCAGGATGAAGCCTTGAGAGGGGTCTCCGGTGCTGCACTGACAGAGGCCTGAACACTGGCTCTGCCCGTGCTGGCTGTGATGGTGTGCAGCATTTAAAGGAGATGCTCCTACAGCCCCAGATTGGGGGAAAACTAAAAATCAAGGGGAGCTCCTGGAATGAACCCCAAACTCCTCTCCATAGTCCCTGAGGCCCTGCAGGGTCCGGTTCTGCTGACCACACATGCTTCTCAATCTTGAACACATCAGGCTCAATACTGCTCCAGCGCCTTTGTGCTCGCCAGGCTGCTGCTACCCAAGACATGGGGCTGTCAGTGTGTGGCACAGCCAGACCCCTGTGGCCGCTGACGTCTCAGCACAGCCCCCAGTTACATCCTGCCAGGATCCCCATCTTCGGACAGGGCAACAGACAACAGCAAGTGGGGGAACCGGCATTGCCGGGTGTGAACTCCCATAGAGTCCAGCTGGGTACCCTGAACCCATGGCCCCGCTCCTCCAGGCCTCCATTTCCCCCTTTGTAAAGCAGGTCTGCAGTGGTCTAAGAGGAGACACCCCCACTCTAGTCCTGCAGGACCCTGGATGGGACACAGGCTGTCTCTGGCCCTGCCCCAAGTGACGGTGGAAGAAGGTACTGGAGCCAGCAGAGTGCGGGGTAGGAGGCTTTATTTCACAGAAGGGGTAGAAGGGGGAACCTGGACAGAGGGCAGCAGGCGGGGTGGGTGGGGGGCGGCGCCTGGAAAGAGTCTGGGTCAGGAAAGGGCTGCCCCCAGGCCTGTTGGGAAGGAGAAACTGAGGCCGGCCTCTGTTGAGACCAAACCCAAGGGGGTTGGGGTGGGAGTGGAAATTGGGTCTGGAGGAATGAGGGCCCCCTCCCCCCAGGCTGGATACGGAGCCCAGGCCCTGCCTCAATTTCCCCCTATAGGGCCATAGTCCCTCCTGGCTCACTGGGGCCACATGGCCCCCAAACTTCACTGCTCCCGCCCCAGAGGAGGGGGCTGGATCAGGCAGGGCAGTTGACAGGGAGCCTGGGGAAGTTAGGGAGCACGGGGCGGGGTCCACGGTGTTCGAAGGGGTGGTGGCCACCTGGGTGGTCAGTTCCTGGCAGCGATGACCACAGAGAGAGCCACGCCCCCCAGGGCAACAGCAGTCGCCCCAAACAGCCACTTCCATGGGATGGACTGTGGATAAAGGGGAGGGAAGAGAAGGCTAGAGGGCGGTCAAGACAGAGACCCTGGTCTTCAACTATCAACATGGCCAAAGAGGCCTCCCAGCAGACTACTGCCTGACAAGGCCTTTCCTGCCTTCTGGCAACCTCCTACTCAAGCATCAAAACTTCCCTTTTCTAGAACATCTCCCCCTCCCCTCTGGAAGAGCTATCATTCCTCGCCCTGAAACCCAGAGATGGTGCTCCATCTTCTGCTCCAGCCCTGGCCATGCAGGGCTGAGGCTTCTCTGTGTCTCCAGCATGGTCCAGTACAGCCCAGTTGACAAGGACACCAGTGCTTGCAAAATGAAGAAACCCCTTCTGCGTGGTGGGCCCCGCCCATAGCCCCTACCCCTCCTCTGGGAGCATCCCTGTGCCTGCCATCCCCAGCTCACCCAGGCACCCTTGCCAGGACACTTGGCAGGCAGTCGGCTGGGGTTGCCCAGCATTTTCCGGTACAGGGCGGTCTCTGTGCTCCTCTGGGCTGCATGCTTCTTCACCAGTTTTGAGAGCTCTGCGTGGATCGTCTACAAGAGGTGGGTGTCGACCGGGCTAAGAACATGCAACCCGACCATCATCTCTGATGCTCTGCCTTTCTGCAGCCCCCTGGGCTGGATCCACTGGGACACAGAAGTGCCATCTGCTCCTCTCTGGGCATCAGCAAAGTGGTGGTGCCATCTCTATTCCCCTGGGTAACCACTGGTGGGGGCAGAACACGAGGTGGCCAGGAGAGAGGAAGGTTCCAGGAGAAAAGCTGAAGACACTGACACTGGCCCCCACTTAGTGGCACCCTCAGTCTCTGGGGTCCCCATGGGGGAGGGGTGAGCCCAAACCACCTATGCAGGATCAGGAGGGTCTCAGCAAGCAGGCTGTGGCTCTTTAGCCACCGATCCTGTCACTCCCCAAGCGGGAACACCATAGGGAAAGCCACGACAAGAATCACAAGAAGCCTACAGCCTGACTTCCCAGATAGGCTGGCAGGACAAGTCCCAAGGGCGTCTCCTTTCTGCTCACCTTGTTGGAAGGTTCCAGCTTCAGGGCTGCCCTCAGAATGGGGATGGCCTCACTGTACTCCCCTTGCTGGGCCAGCACCTGTGGGAGGACATAGATGGCATCATTCCGGAAACACAATGGACTATGACCTTCTTCAAAAGACCCAGCCCTGCCAGGCTCCTGGCCACCCTGACTGGTCCCAAATCTATCCCCAACAGCCACCCCAGGGATCCAGCCACCCTCACACCTGTCCCGAGCCCTCAGACTACACGAGCGCCCCACTAGGCTGTGTCATCCCAATCAGCTCCTTCCCCTGCATGTCCTCTGCAGGAGACCTGGGTGCTCTCCTCACCTCCTCCCTCGCCGCCCTGAATGGCTCAAGAGGCCAACTGAATGTTTCCAAAGCTTTGGCTGTAGTGAACCATTCAGAGCCAGCCAATGAGATGGAGACTGAACTATACTGGTCACTGAGTGACCAGATGCTAAGTGGGGAGGATGGAAGCCTTGAATTTCTGAGGGGGCAAGAAGCAGCATATTGGTCACCTTGAAAGGAAAACCCATAGCAGACAGGCACAGCATCCTCACAACATTGCTAATGCCTGGATCCAGCCATGCCTGAAGCCAAACACCCTGCACTTGGCAGTTCCACAAGCTATTAATTCCTCCTCTTGCTTGAACCTATTTGAAGACATTTCTGTCACTACAACCAGCAGATACAAACATGTACGAGATTACAGGAGCAGACAATCCCACTGCCCCCAAGAGGATTATAAACGCTAGACAAATAGGGATAGCATTTTCTTCCCAAATTTCTACACAGAACTCTCCACGCAAATGCTTTAAAAATGCTGGGTGGAGAAAGGTCCTGCTCAGGCCTCTCATAAACAGGCTGGGTGACCCACCATTTGCTTATATCTCAATTTCCTCCACTCACTGATAAAAGGTGCTGAACCCCCTGCCAACACACACACACACACACACACACACACACACACACACGGGCAGGGATGAACAAAGATGAGGGTAAAAGCAATTCAGGTCAAGTCTACACAGGCCAAATTCATCCCTACATTCCACAGCACTTACTGGGTACCCCCTGGGTACCAGGCCCTGTTTGCAGGGCTTGAGATTTAACAGCAGGTGAGCCAGACAAAATCTCCAGCTTCTAGTAAGGAAGGTAACGTCCATGATGACACCTGCCAAAGCTGATGACAACATGGGAAACATGAAGACAGGGCAGGAGGCAGGGGTGTGTGGCAGGGAGTTTCCGGAGGAGGTGACATCAGAGATCTGAAGGGATTAGACAGGGGCCCATGGGGAGGGAACTGGGGTATGAATGTCCAGGCAGAGGGCAGAGCCGGTGCAAAGTCACTAGGGTGGGAAGAGACCTGGCCTGGGCAGCAACAGTGAGGGAGCTGAGCAGGACGGAGAGAAACAAGAGGAGAGGCAGAAGGTGACTGCAGGGGGACCAGATGACTCAGAGCCCCAAGGGCTGCACTGAGGACTTGGATTTTACTCCGAGAAAAATGGGAACCATGGAGGATTACATGCAAAGAGCAGTGCCCAATAGGCCACCCTGCAGTGGCAGGGATAATAGAGAACCAAAGATCTAGGATTCAAGTCTGGCCTCAGTCAATGAATTACTGTGATTCAGGCCATACGGAAGCACCTATCTGGGACTCAGTTTTCCCCACTTGTACCCCAGAGAGCTTGGCTGGGTGATGCTTATGCCCATCGCAACTCCAGAGTCCGGAAGCAGCCCCACTCTTCTGGTTGGAGGAACCTGTAGCCTATGCCCATCTGCCCGTGGCTTGCGGCCCATCCACCTGCAGCCCACAGCTCACCTTGCCCTTGCGGAAGAGCGCCTTGATGTTGTCAGGCTGGTGCTCAAGCACAAGGCTGCAGGAACGCAGGGCCGCACGATAGTGGTCCAGCTTCAGCTGTGAGGCTGCCAGGTTGTTCAGACATTTCACCTTCAGCTGCAGGAGCTGTTCCTCCTCCTCAAATGTCATGTCCACTGTGGGAGGATGGCAGTCAACCACGGCAGTGGTTACCACACTGCCAGCCCCCCACCGCTGCCCGTCTGTGGAGGGATAGCCACCTTCTACTGCGGGGAGATGCACCCCACACGCTGTGTGACTCAGGCCAGGGCCCACTCCCTCTGTACCTCATGGCTGAGGAGACCAAGTGGGAGGGGAGGGCCTTTGAGTATCTCCATCACAGGAGACTGGGGAAAGGCTCTGCGTTCCCAGGGGTGGGGCCTCCAGAGGACAGGCCTCTGGTCTCAGTCCCCCTGTCTCTAACACAGGCGAAGACCAGCAAGAGCCTCAGGGCACTCCTAAAGAGTCTCTAAGATGGAGGCCACGCAACGTGAAGGCCTAACTATGTGGGTGGCTACAGTCACCCACATTCCTCCATATACCTGCGTCTGTAACATTCCACTGACTGGGGATATGCCACAACTCCAGAGTGGAACCTTGCCTAAAGGTTAGGAATAGTTGGACATCTATCCGTATTCTGGAATATTCTAAAACATTCTGAGTCTGAGCCCCTCTGTGGCTTGAAATTTCTGGCACTAGGAGATGCCTTTGCAGGAGGGGGTAGTCGTGGCAAAATTTGACCTGGCAATCACCTTTGGCGCTAGAGGTGATGGCCTTGATGGCGAGGTCGTAGGAGTTGGCAGCCAACACGAAGTCGGCCCGCTGGTAGTGGGCATTGCCACACTCCCGCTTCCAGTTGGCCAGAGCCACGCGCTCCTGCCCTGTGAGCATTTCCAGGTCAGGTCCATCCACGGCAGTCTTCAGGGTCACTTCCAGGCACAGGGCCGCATGTGGGGGGATGTATGGGCTCCTGCTGGGGGATGGGGGAAGAGCAGCACTCAGACCCAGCGGCCACTAGGCTTTCACCTGTGGGGCCTGTCAGACTGACACCATCCTCAGCCACCTGTATTCTGACATTTATCTGCATCCCATAATATTCCACCAGTCTGAAATATACAATAACTAGAAATGTACCTTCAATTAAAAGTTAAGGACAGACATGTTAGGAAGCATGGGGAAAAAGGTTCAAGTCTTGGAGCTGGTCCCACTGTCACCTCCTCCTCAGTAAACCAAAAGGGAAGTAACATGCCACCCATGAGCTACCAGACTTGGTAACTTCCCCCTCCCTAAGTCTATTTCCTTTTCAATAAATCTGGCAGGCAAAGGAGTCCCCCATGGGGACCCTGCTGGTAACAGGTTCTCACCTGCCCTGGGGGCCATAGCAGTACTTGGAATCAGCAGTGACCATAGCCGTCTCCCCCACATTCATGAGCGGAACGCTGAGATCCAGGGCCTGGGTGTGTAAGGGCAAGGGGTCAGACAGGCTCAGGCACAGAGTAGCAATGCCACATTTGCTCTGGCCCCATCACCTTCCTGCCCTCAAGCCCAGCCCCTGCCAGCCACCACCACCTCCCCTCCATCCCGCCTTGCCTCCTCCATTCAGCCCCAGGGCAGCTGCCAGGCCCCTGGCCCCCTCCCACCTGGATGACATCGCAGTCGCCCACGATGAACATCAGCTCCGGCTCGTCCTGCACCCGAGTGCCGTTCTCCAGCGACGTCTGCAGCTGCACGGTGACTACCTGGCCTTTAGCTGGGCGGCTTGAGCCCCGGGGACCCGGGACCAGCGTCTTCTTCCTTAACAGCCCATTCCCTGCCAGGGACCAGGGACAAGCAACCCATCACCAGGCAGCTCAGATGGGTGCCTGCTTCCTGAGCACCCCTCTCCCAGCACTCAGCTGAGCCTCCAACAGCTGCTCTGCCACTTACTGGGCAGATGATCCCAGGCCCCTGGGACTGTCCCTGGCTGGACACTGGGCATCAAAGAATTTGAGGAGTGGTGATAATGGCCCAGCTGACCTTATCTTAAAAAAATTAAGACTCATCAAGGGCAAAGGGCTGAGAAAAGTGGTCCTGTCCAGCACTGTCAGGCCGGCAGGGATATCCAGGAAAGAGGCTCAAGCCACCCATGTCTCCCTCCCCTGGTTCCAATCCAGCCCTTTGACATTTGGGCCTCAATTTACCTCACCATGAAATGGGGTAGTCAGGGGGACGCCTGGAGACACCAAGTGAGCAGTTTGCTTGGTTAAAACAGTGCCTGCAATGCCAGGAGTATGTTCCCACCAAAGCAATACGTCACTAAATGTAAAAGTTAAACAGAGCCAGAGGGCCTATATGCAAAAGCGCCCGTGAGGGCCCCAGAGCCCGTGTTTTCCTCCATGCCCCAAGCAATCCCAGGAATGACCAAATGGCCACAGCCAACAGCTATTGAGCGGGCATGAGGCCCAGCCCCCTCACGATCCACAATAAAGACACCCACTGACATTGCACAACAACTGAGGCAATCGAGGGCTTTCACCTGTGGGGCCTGTCAGATTGATCCCACCTACAGCCACCCGTATTCTGACATCTATCTGCATTCCATAATACTCCATCAGTCTGGAATAGACCAGAACTAGAAATGTAGCTGGGACTAAAACTCAAGGACAAGAAAGTATCTATTGATATTCTGGAATATTCTAGAATGTTCCAAGTTTCTGTGCTGCTCCTCAACTTGTATGTGTCCTACATCCAGTCTCAGAACCAATGGTTTACTGGATCCCAAGGGATCCCTGTGTTGAGAAGTTTCTGGGCACTAATGGTGGATGTGCTGGAAGGGTTACAACCAGGCACTGCCTCTCATTGGGGTAGACGCTGGGGAAATCACATACCCTCTGAAGGCCTCAGTTTCCTTGTACAGAAGGAAAGTGGCTGGCTCAAACATGAAAGGACAAAGGCAGGTCTGTGCTCAGTGGGGCAGCGGGGCAGCTCTTCATATCAGTAAAGAAGAGCTTCCCAAATTCTAATATAGCCAAGGGGGGCTGTCTGACCTTGGGCAAGCACCTCCACTTCTCTGAGCCTCAGTTTCCTCATATGCAAAATGGGGATATGGTAGGAATTACACCACAGGGTTGCTGTGAGAATAATATAAGATGCACAGGCCTGGCACAGAAGCAGTGCTCAGTAAATATTACCTGGTGTTATTTTTAGAAGTAACAATGTTTTTTTTTATCACCAAGAAAGATAGTATCAGTGTCAATTCTGTATTATCCATATCTGTATTATTTGATGCTATTACTCTAATATTAGCATCAATTATGTAAAAATGATGTTTTACTAACATACTTATTAGTGGACACTAACATTATTTAATATACTAGATTATCAGTGCCAGTAGCAATGTTTTTCTGGTTTCCAGAGTTGTTATCATGGGGTACATGGTGGGGCACATGTGTGGGTTCCCCTAGTTTCTTTCTTGCCAGGACGTCTCTGAGCAGCTACAATGCTAACGTTCGCTATGAGCTCGACAGAGGGATGAACAAAATGGGATGTTCCGCAGATCCATTTGACCCACGGACACATTTTCAGGAGACAGGCACTTGCCAGACAAATGCCAAAAAAAAGAAGCAGTGGGGGTTGGGAGCTGCCACGGCCTGGCGTGCTGGCTGTGTGGCCCTGGGCAGGTGACTCAGCCTCTCTGAGCTGCTGTTAGTGGCTCTGGGAAACATGAGACATAACATGAGGTGCGTGTGACAACGAAAGGGGTTCTTAAACATGAAGTGTCTCAACCAGTTGCCTGTGGCTGGCAATCATGGTGGTTACATGTTTTACTTCAAACCTACTGCATAGCAGAGAGGGGGAAATGAGGCTCAGGGGAGAAGAGGACCTAGGCCAAGGTCACTTCTGAACCTGAGCTGTCCACACCCTGTGGGTCAACCCAAGCCACCCCTGCTCCTTACCCAGGATGTCCAGCCACTCATCCGGGGCTGGGGCGGGCTCAGGCTCAGGCTCCATGGCGGCCAGGAATTCTCGGGCCAGGGCCCCAGGCTGCTCAGCCTCCTCCAGTGGGGGCTGCCCCACGTCTTCCAGTGGTGGCAGCTCACTCAGATCTTCCTCCTCCTCCTCCTCCTCATCCTCCTCCTCCTCCTCGCCCTCTGCGTCTTCCACCCCATCCAGCACCTCGAAGTCCTCAAGTGGCGGGACCCCAGCAGGCGGTGGGGCAGCGGGCTCAGGACCCGCGGCAGAGGGCTCAGCACAGGATGCCATGCTGCTGGGGGGACGGGAATTGGCCCTGGTGGGGGGGAATGGATGGGGTAAGAATCCCACCCAAACCCTCAAATCCTCCTCTGCATCCATTCACCACACTATCACCTGCCCTGTGACTCAGGAGCTCCAGGCCTCAATGTCCTTGTCTATTCTAGTGGGTAAAGAACCATCCAGGCTTGGCCCTCACATAGAGCCCTGGACATTAATCAGGCTCAAACAATGTTAGCTATTACTACAGCTAATTAATTTTAGCGTTTATAAATACCCAGAGAAGTAAGAAACATTCCCCTCCCTCATATTCTGCAGAAAAGGAAATTGAGGTCCAGAGGGGCAAAGCCATTTACCCAAGGTCACAAGAGCAAGGCAACTGCAGGGGCAGAATTTGAACCTGGGGCTTTATGTGATTAAATGCCAAAGGGGGGTGCTGGGATTGTTTTAGGGGGACTTAAGTCTAAGGAAGTCTATTTTTAGAGCCCAAAGGGAACTGAGTCTTTACAAGGGCTCTCTACCTTCAGCTGCCCCTTCTCCTAACGGGAGCCACCTAGAAATCCCAAGCCTTTTCTCTCCATAACCTAAACCTAATACCACTTCCCCAACACCCAGGACTCTGGCCCAAACTCTTCCCTGGGAGCCCTTTCTCTCCTCAAGCCTCCTGACCACTCTCAAAGTAGCCTCCTTTACAGTGGTCAAGACCCCCGTGGCATTCTACAGCCTTTTCCTTGGGCCATCAATAACTGCCCCCTTGACCCAGACCCCAAGCTCGGAGGTGGCAAGAGCCTAGCCATCTTTCTAACCCACAACATCCCCTCCAGAACCCTCACCTGCCTGCTCCTTCCGGGCTTTGGCCCCATATTGAGACCCTCCCAGCCCCCACCCCCACAATCCCCTGCGCCCGCTTAACTCTCCCTCCTCCCTCCCCCAACCACCGCCCCCAGCCCGGGCCAGCTACCCCCACAGCCACTCAGTCGACCCGTAAACACCCTGATGTCCCCAGACGCCCCTCTCCCGATCGCTAACACTCTACGCCCGCCAGACACCCCTCGCCCCGCCTGGCTCCTCGTCAACCTCCCACCCGGGGCCCCAACGCTTCATGCCTGTTTGACGCCACCAGTCTGGGGCCCCCGACCCCCCGCACCCCTCGGGGGCCCAGGCTCTGCACTTCTCTGGCAGCAGCACCTCCCCCCGCTCCCCTCAGCCTCATTCGGTCCCCACCCCAGGTTGCCCCCGCTCGGCCGCGCCCCCTCTAGCACTCCGACCCTCCGCTCCCCCCAGCTCGACTCCCCCCACGGCCTTTGGCCCCGCCCATCGGCCCCAGCCCCCACCGCCCCAGCCCCCAGACCAGCCCAGGCCTGGGCAGCGCCCTCAGCCGGGGTAACCCTGCCGGCGCCCCAGGACACGTGCCTCCGGCTCCGGGACCCCCGCCTGGGGTCCTGCGCCCCCCTCCCCGCCCCCAGCCGCGGCCGCCGCGCCTCGGGAACCAAGCTCGGGAGCCCGGCCCCGCCTCCACAACGCCCATTGGTCGCCGCTGCTGCGACTGCAGCATCCATTGGCTCGAGTGCACATCCGTCTCGGGAGCAAGCACCACCCTCTTCCTGCTTGTTTCCGCGGGGCGTTCTTAAAGGCGCAGAGGCTGCCGCGCTACCCGGCCGGGGGCGGGGGCGAGGGCGAGGGCGTAGGCGAAGGCGGGAGCGAAGGCGAGGGCGGAGGTAGGAGGCGGGGGTCTACAGACCCGAGTCTGTTCGTCGATATGCGCCGGGCTGCCTAACGGGACTCTTCGCTCTCCTCTGAGCTTCATCTTGCTCATCTGCGAAATGGGGATAAACACCCCCATCCGCGGACTCTCACCTTGGGGGCTTTTGGGAGGACAGCCCTAAAAGATATTGCCTTAAAAAGCTCAGTCTTGACCATCAAGGCAGTTCTAGAACTGTAGCCCTAGTTACAGACGTGGTTCCAAGATCCTGAGGGGAAGCGATCACCCAAGGGCACACAGAACCCCCGCCACACCCCCGCGTGGTCTGTGTAATTCCCGGAAGGTTGCCTTTTGCATACAGAAGGAATTCAATGGCTAGGTGAACGACTGAGCAAGCAGGGCCGCTGGAAGGAGTTTCTCCTCCTTGCACCCTCTGCTAGAAGGTGATAAGGTGCCCCTGGCTTTGAGAGAAGGTGGCAGTGTCCATTAGATGGGTTTTTATGGATCTTGTTTTGGGGGGAGCACTTACTCTTCCCTTGCTCTATTTTATTTCCTTCCTAGGGTTTACTCATTTACAGGATGATCTTGTAATTTCTTTTGCTTCCCTCCCCTTATCCCACTTTGGTCCATCTGGGAAAGAATTTTGCGTTTTGTCCCCACCGCATCCATGAATTCCTAGCACTTATAGGAGTTCAATAAATGAATGAATAATTGAACGAACAAACGAACGAATGAATCACTGGCTGTTGGAGGAAGCTAACACTGGAGGAGGTAACTGGCTTTTGGAGGTAACTAAGGTCAGACTGGAGCTCCTTGTGAGGTCACCTCCTACAGGAAGCTCTCCCTGACCTCCCCAAGGCAAGGCCTGACTGGCTGCCCTCTTACCAAGTTGAACCTCCACTTCATAAGTGATTTTATGTCTGTGCCATTATTTGACTCACCTCTGCCTTGCCCACTAGATTAGAAAACTCTCATAGCCTTGGAAGGGTCTATTGTTGTTTTAGTGCTGGGGCCTACACAGTGACTAACACAAAAGAAGGGGTCGGGGGAATTCAGGGAAATCATTATGGTTGGAAGGAAGGCAGGCTGGCCAGCCTCAGAGGTACTAGGGTAGTGGGGATATGTGAGAAATTTTCTGGAAAAGAACATCAAATAAACTCTGGGCCAGTGCTGGTTCTGAGGGACTTGGACTACTTCCTGTCCTTCTCTGAACCTCAGTGTTTTCATCTGCACAATGGAGTCTCTTACCTATCCAGCTCCACCTCTGTTATAAGGGCTGGAAGAACTGTAATACACAAGGAGGGGTGCCTGGGTAGCTCAGTGGGTTAAGCAACCAACTCTTGACTTCCACTCAGGTCATGATCTCAGGTCATTCATGGCATCGAGTCCCACATAGGGCTCTGCGCTGACAGTGTGCAGCCTGGTAGGGATTCTCTCTCTCCCTCTCTCTCTGCCCCTCTCCTGCAGCACACACTGTCTCTCAAAATAAACTTAAAAACCACAACGATACTAATAAACAACTAAATTAAACACAAACTGGTAACAGCAACTGTTACCACAATAACACTAATGGCTCACAATCAGCACAGGTAAAGGCAAACACTTTACATGTTTAATCCTCACATCAGCCTTGTAAGACAAAACCTACCCTGATATTTGGAGGCCATGTCAGGTACTGCATAATGTTGGAACTGTCAGTTTCCTGGTGAATTGGGCTTTTTACTGTTATGATGTTCCCCTCCTTATCTCAGTGCTTCTTGCCTTAGAGTGGGCTTTGTCTGATATTAAGGTGACACACTTGTTCTCTTTTGGCTCACTTTTCATTTTTATTTGTTTGTGTATTTATTTAAAGTAGTCTTCACACCTAGCATGGAGCCCAATTTGGGGCTTGAACTCATGACCCTGAGATCAAGACCTAAGCTGGTATCAATAGTCCGACTCTTGACTGACTAAGGCACCTGGGTGCCCCTGGCTCATTTTTTTTAAGGTTATTTATTGGGTGGCGGGGTGGGGGTGGCAAAGAGAGAGAGAGAGAAAGACAGAATCCCAAGCAGGCTCCATGCTGTGAGCACAGAGCCTGATGCTGGGCTTGATCTCACAAACTGTGAGATCATGACCTGAGCAGAGATGAAGAGTCCAATGCTTAACTGACTAAGCCACCCAGGGCCCCTCTTTTTTTTTTTTAAGTTTATTTATTGGCTCATTAAATGTTTTTTAATGTCTATTTTTTTTAATGTTTTTTATTTATTTTTGAGAGACAGAGAGACAGTGCAAGGATGGGAGGGTCAGAGAGAGAGGGAGATAGAGAATCCGAAGCAGGCTCAGGCTCTAGGCTCTGAGCTAGCTGTCAGCACAGAACCTGACGCGGGGCCTGAACCCACGAACCATGAGATCATGACCTGAGCTGAAACCAGATTCTTAACTAACTGAGCCACACAGGCACCCCGTTTGTTTATTTTTGAGAGAGAGAGAGAGAGCATGAGCAGGGAAGGCAGAGAGAGAGGAGACACAGAATCTTAAGCAAGCAAGTACCAGGCTCTGAGCTGTCAGTTCAGAGCTGTCAGTTTGTGGCTCAAACCCACAAACTGTGAGATCATGACTTGAGCCGAAGTCAGGCGCTTAAATGACTGAGCCACCCAGGCACTCATATGGGCTCATTTTTTAAATGTTCCCTCCTTTTGCAACCTTTACCTTCCACTTTTTCTGTATCCTTTTGTTGTACATGTGTGTCTTATAAGCAGCAGAGAATTGGGTTTTGCTTTTTGATCTAGTCTGCCCATCTCTGTCTTTTAACTGGGGAATTTGGCCTATTTACATTCAATGTAATTACAGACCTATTTGGACTTAAATTTGACTTCTTGTGTGTTTTTTCTCTGACTCACCTGCTCTGTGTTCCCTTTCTCTCTCCTTTCCGGCCTTCCTTAGGATGTTTTTTGGTAAGACTATGTTGATCTTACAGATGGGGAAACTGAGGCACAGAGAAAGTGATTTACCTTCTTTAAGGTCACAGTGATAAAAACCAATACAGGCCAGGTCTCTTCCCCTGTTGAGTTTCTATTCCACCTTGGGAGCTAGATATTTCACAATGATGCAATTAAGTATCTTATTACAGCTGTGATTAGACGAAATAGGAAATAAAACTAAAAAAGTGACAGAGCCTTTCAGTCCCTAGACTTTGGCATCCCCTCAACCATGTCCCCATCACTAGACTGACTGTTCCCATCATTTTTCACCCTTTCCCTCGAAAACACACAGGGCTTAAATACTTTCTTGTCTCTGTTCCACTGTGCACCAAACATTTGGGGCCAACCAAATCCCTTTTAGCCTTGATTTGTAGCTCCCACCCATTCCAGGACCCTCATAACTGTTTCCCAAGTGACCCACTGGGAAGGTTGGTTTCTCTAACCTGGGTCTTTTCTGCCGTAGCCTGCAGACAGAGCCATGGTTCCCAACATACCCTACCCAGGCTCTTTTCTCAGCACTGATTGCTGCCTGGCTCACAGAACTCCACAGTTCTTACAGAAATCAAATCTACACTATGTGCTTTTCCACCACCCTGCCTTTGCTCCTCTGATTCTCTCAGTCCTGCATGATTATCAACACCTAAAAAACTATTATCTCAAAATCCAATCCAGATGTACCTGCTTCCTTGTCCTCAAGTGAGTCCTCATATGGCATTCTTCAGGTTCCTCCAACTTTAAGGCTCTCTATAGTCCTGCATTGTTCTCCTTGATACTGGTCTTGTCTGTGTCAGGCTCTGTCTCCTTTCATCCTCCAGGGCTAGGCAGGGACTGAATACTCTCTAAGTCCCCAGAATATGGGCCACACATGGAGGAAGTGCCTAGAGGGTTTACTGAACAATTTTTAAAATTGCTGAACTAAATATGTAAGAATCCTGATCCTCATTAACATTTCAATGAATGAAGGCAGCAAAATGTGAGAGCAGTAATAGTTTGCCCTCGGCTTAGAGTGGGCCAAGCCTTATTGTAAGGAATGGATCTGTATGACTTTACAAGGTTAAGCTATTTGCCCAAGTCCACTCAGCTAGGATGTGACAGAGCTGGAATTAGAACTCAGATATGTCCAATTTCAGGGCTCCAAAAGAGTCTTTCATGTACTCAAAGGCATGTATGTATCTCCCCAGGTTTCAGCAACCTTAAGAGGCAGATGCTATGATCACTCACAGTTAACAAATGGAGACCTAGAAAAATTAGATCTGTAATATATAACATATACACAAGACCTCAGTAATTAGTGATACTTAATTGCTAACATTTATTGAGCAAGTACTATTTGCCCTGTTTTGTTCATGCATTTAACTTGAATTATCTCACTTAAAGTGCATCTTTGTGCCAGCATGAACGAACTCATGGTTTTCAGTATACTAAAAAGTATACGGAGCATCTTCGGCTCAAGTCATGATCTCATGGTTCGTGGGTTCACGCCCCACATCAGGCTCTGTGCTGACAGCTCAGAGCCTGAAGCCTGCTTCAGATTCTGTGTCTCCCTCTCTCTTTGCCCCTCCCCAACTCGTGCTCTGTTTCTGTCTCAATAATAAACTAAAAAAAAAAGAAGATAAAATAAAAAGAGGACAGATATAAAAATAAATACAAAAGTGTATGCATTGGTTAGCATACATATCTTCTAACTTATTGCTGAGAGGGTCTCTGAGCAATGATACTCCAGTACCAGTGAGCACACATCTAGCACCCAAATCTTGGCTTCTCACTATCATTCTCCAAGAAAAGGAACCAGGATCCCTGGAGAAATAGCATGGAACATCTTGTAGTACTAAAAGTAAGGAAGTGCTCAGAGAAAGATGGAGACATATTAAGAAAAAACAGAAGCTACCTAAAGGAGCAGCAAATAATAGAAATTAATTATAGGGGCACCTGGCTGGCTCAGTGGATAGACCATGTGACTCTTAATCTCAGGATTGTGAGTTCAAGTCCCACATTGGGTGTGAGCCTCCTTAAAAAAAAAGAAAGAAAAAGAAAACAGAAGTTAACTGTAACCCACAGAATAAGGTAAATACTTAGGAGTTCATGGTGATATAAATGCATGAATAAATGGGGGTGCCTGGGTGGCTTAGTTGGTGGAGCATGTGACTCTAGATCTTGGGGCTGTAAGTTCAAGCCCTGTGTTGGGCATAGAGATTACATGAAATCTTAAAAAAAATTTTTTTTAACATTTATTCATTTTAGAGAGAGCTTGAACAGGAGGAGGGGCAGAGAGAGAGAGAGAGAGAGAGAGAGAGAGAGAGAGAGAGAAAGACACAGAATCTGAAGCAGGCTCCAGCCTCTGAGCTGTTAGCACAGGGCCTGACACAGGGCTTGGATTCATGAACCGTGAGATCATATCCTGAGCTCAGTTGGACTTAACCAACTGAGCCACCCAGGCGCACCTAAAATCTTTTTTTTTTAAGTTTATTTACCTCAAGAGAGAGAGAGGGATCTCTCTCAAAAATAAATAAAACATTAATAAAAAAGAAAGAGAGGAGAGAAGAGAGAGAATCCCAAGCAGGCTGTGCACTGTGTGGGGCTCCAACTCACCAACTGCAAGATCATGACCCAAGCCAAAGTCAAGACTCAAGATGCCTAACTGACTGAGCCACCCAGGCGCCCCAAAAATAAAATCTTAAAAATATAATACAAATAAATACTTGAATAAATGCATAACTAGAGAAGAATGGACAACTCTTGTTTACAATCAAATTCCAATTAACAATTTAATTAATAAATAGAAAATAACCATATTAATTTCTGCTGGCAAGAACCATGAATGGTTGCTAAAACTAGTGGGTGAAAATGTAAAAAAAAAAAAAAAAAAAAAAAGCGCTAGGGTATTTGTGCTATATATTTCTTCATAGGATACTTCTTCCAAAGGGGACAATGGTAACTTAACAGTTGAAAAACTGGCAGCCATTGCCTTAAGCAAGTAACCAAAGTCAACATCACCAGTAATGAGACACATCAATATCCTGTGACGCCAGATATGACGCATTCAGAAGGCCTTAACATCGCTTCTGTGGGAATCCTGCCCAAAGTGAGAAACTTCAGTCTAATGCTGAGGAAACACTGAACAAACCCATATTGACGGGTAGTCTACAAAACCAACACTCTTCCCAAGTATTAAGGTCATAAAAGATTAGGAAAGACTGAGGAACTGTCAAAAAGTAGAGACTAAGGAGATATACTTAGGCATAACATGGGATCCTGGACCAGAAAAAGGTCACCAAAAGCAGAGCAGGGATTTTTGAACTGGATGAATATGACTTCCTACCTAGAAAGCAGGATGCTTGCTTTTGGGTCAACTACAGGCCACTTGCGCACTGCATGACTTTGAGGGAGTCCCTGCCGCTCTCGGACTTCAGCCTTACCGTCTACAAAATACGACGCCTTTTAGACACCTCCAGCCCCTTCCGGCTGCGGGGCATCTCGGGCCTTGGACACTACGCAAGCGTCAAAGGGACTGCTTGATTGGCTATTCGCTGTGACGCACTTGCGGACAGTAGCAGCGAGTAAGCCCCACCCCTTCCTGCCCCGACTCCTAGCACGCATATCAGCTCCGGGTACGTCGCCTATACGCGCAGTTGCACGCTGGTGCGTGGTGACGTTGTGGCGGCGCGGGCGCCATCCCGGAAGCGCGAGCAAGGCCGCCAGATGTGCAGGTGCTGCTGCCACCGACGCCGGGGGCCGAGTTCGGGGTGGGGCTGGGGATACCTGGGCCGCTGGGGAGCCGGGCCGGGTCGGGCGCGGCCTCCGGGCTGTTGCGGGGTGGGGCGCGCCGCTGGCCACATCTGGGCACTCCCCTTGCTTACAGGCCTCAGTTTCCCCGTTCGCGCAATGTATGCGCCGGTGGCGCCACGGGCCGGTTCCGGATCCGGGGCGCAGGAGCCGGGGCTACTTGTGTTCAGTCTGCAGTGTCACCCGGAACCGGGCGTTGCCGTCTTTGGGCCTCAGTTTCCCCGCTTTGCAGGGGCGGGGCGTGAGGGGAGAGGCGAGTCCCACTTCACTCGCGGGTTTTGCTGAGCTTGGGCCGCCAAATTAAATTCTGCTAAGTAACTGGGTGGAGTCGTGGCTCCTCCGCCTTGCCGTGTTACCTTGGATAACTGAGCCTACCCTTGTGAGTCTTAGTTGCCCTTGGAGATGATCGTTTTTGCTTCATAGGCATGAGTGGGGATTAAATGAAGAGCTATACAAGTATTTGCTCCTGTTCTTGGAAGGCCCAACCAGGGAGCCTTTTGCTACAGTGCTGACTCCCTAGTCTCGCCTTAGGACTTCATACTCCCCATGGAGAAGCAGCCTGCTCCCAACACAGCTCCGTATCACTATTGGTTTCAGTCCCCACAGACAGCTTTGTGAGATTCTGATTATTACTCCCATTTTCTGGCTGAGAAAACTCAGGGAGGTGCGGTGACTCTCCCAAGGTCACACAGCCTCCTTTTCTGTGTGGTTCCCTCATAAATAGTATTTGGAGCAGGAACCGGACCCCTTGCTAGGTCATTTCTACTTTGTATGTGGGCCAGACTAGCTGTTAGGGAAGTCTTCCTGAGAGAGGCAGGTGAGCGTGCCTTGAAACCCTCAGCCCTCGCATCTGGGAGCCAGAGACAGGAAAGAGCCCCATGTTGGAGCAGAACCGTTTTTACACAGGTCCTAATCGTGTGCCTGCCAAACACTAGCTGTGGGCTTCCTGCCACACGACTCTGCCCTTTGGGCCCAGTGTCCTCATTATACATGATTACACGTTTTTGGAAACGTGGATACTGTGGGTGTTGGTACCTGGCACATACCAGAAGTTCAATAAATCTAGTGATTACTGGGTGAGGGGCCGAATTTCACCAGGTGTGGCAGCTTGGTTCCTGAAGGCATGTAGAGGCTGCAAATAGATCATTCTTGGCCTCCACAGTGTTTGGGGGAAGAAAAGTATTAGCTGTTAACATTTGTAAATGTAATTTTACACACATAAAAATCCACTTTTATGGGGGATTTTTTTTCCTGGAAAAATTCAGAAATCTGGTAGGAGTCAGTTGCTGTAAGAAGCTGCTATCCTGGCAGAGTGGATACTGAACATCCATTCAGACTCACACTTTTGTGGGTCCTGCAGACTGGGCTGCAAAGCTGTGACTCGGGTTTACTGGCTATGTGACTGTGATCCAGTTCCTCAGTTTCTGAGTCTCTGTTTCCTAATACATAAATAAGGATAACAGTTCTCAGTGTATAAAGTTGGTGCATTGGTTAGCATACAGTAAGTGCTCAATAAAGGGGAGGATGGATTAAGTGGGCTCTGAAACAATTTCGTGATCCTGCATGTGAATCTCAATTGCAACTGGGCCTTTCTGTCAGCAGTTAAATACATGGACCCCAGAGCCAAACTATGTCAGGATTCTGGGTTTTACCTGCCACCCCTGCCCCTGAGGGTGAGTCCGGACCTGTGGCCCTTCCTGCCCTGGCATGGTCCAGGAGGCCCCCCACCCACCATGATGGTTATCTGCCGCACTACGCAGCCATCTGGGTTGCTGGGGTGCCCAGCCTGGCTGAGATTCTTGGCTTTAATTTGCTAATAAAACTAGTGTCAGAGCCGAGTTTGAAAGCCTCCGGTGGCCTCCACCAAGCTAAGTTCTGGTGACCCCTTGCTGTGAGCCAGTTTCTGGCCTGTCCTCTGGAGGCCCCTGCTCTCGGAGCTGACATTGCTTTGGTAGTGACAGACAGAAAGGTCAACTGATAACTAAGATAATTTCAGGAAGAGATGAGCCAATTTATAAAACAAGATGAAGTGCTAAAAGTGACCAGAGTCCAGAGTAGGGGTAGTCATCAAAGAATTCTTGGGAGAAAAGGCATTGGAGGTGGTGATGATTTGAGGGGCCAGTCGTGTGTCCGGATAGCAGGTGCGAAAGCCCTATGGTGGGATGAGCAAAGGCAGGGGGATGTGGGAAGAACTTGGCAAATCCGCAGGTGGAAGGTGCCCGTGGCCTTGGGCATTTGGAGAGTGGGGGCCATAGGGTGATGGGATTCTGATGTGCTTGGGTGCAGTTTACAAATACGTCTTCCCAGCACCCCTGAATTCTCAGGATGACAAAGTTGAGGCTCAGGTGGCATGACCAACTCATGGCTTGGGGTTTCCAGCCCCTCCTCTCTGCCCCAGCAACCCCATTGCCTGGTGGCAGACTGAAGACTCTTTGGCCTTGTCTGTTTCAGGCAGCGGAGGAGGAGGAAGAGATGGACCCCCCGGACTCGGCCTCGAGGGTCTTCTGCAGCCGCATCCTGAGCATGGTGAATACGGACGATGTCAATGCGATCATCTTGGCACAGAAGAACATGTGAGTGGTAGCCAAGGGCCGTGGGCCCCAGGCGTGGGAAGGAATCCACTTGCTGGCCCGCCTTCTTGCCCTGCCTGCCCTTACCCTGGGCCCACACTGGTGATAAAATGAAGGAAATGAGCAAATCTGCTGGCTGGCTCCAAAGTAAATTCCTTCCTGACCCAGAGGCGAGGCTTTGGCACAGGAAGCAGGGCTTTGAGATGGTTTTGCAGCTGTCGCAGCTCCTGTCCCAAGGCCCCGGGGTGGGCTAGGAAGGGGATGCAGGAGGGGCTATAAGCAAGCCAGTGAGCTGATCTCCTGTTGGGAACCTAGTCTCTCACAGCCCAGGCTGTCTCTGCAGGGGACCTGTGGTCTTCTGGAGGGGCTGTCAACAGCCTTTGCCCTCCTTAGGGCTTGGCACCGTGACCACCAGAGCCTCACCCTAATTCCAGCCTGCTCTGTGGGGAAGCGAGGCTTACACAATCTTGGGTTGGAAGCACAGCTTCCTGTGACTTTTGTTTTTGTGTATTTAAACCAAAGGCTCTTCCTTCCATTTATGACACAGCACAGGTCTGATACCCTTCCATTTCTCTCCCCCTGGGACAGGAGTGCTTGTCTGGGTCATATTTAGGCCTGGCCTGGTGAACTCCCAGAGTGTGGGGAGACAAAACCAGACACAGACAGTTCTGGCCCCATGGGGTCAGGGCTGGGCCAGAGGAATAACCCGAGTGTAGGGAGTCAGAGAAGTCAGAGTCTGCTTGAGGGAGGGGATGTACGTGAGAAGGATGTACGTGGGTAGGGTTTTGAAGGTTGAGTAGGAGTTTGCTAGCTGGCGTCAACAGCAGGTAGAGTTCTACATGGCAAGGAAACAACGCATGCAAAGGTCATGAAGGAGGAAAGGGCCTAGCACGATCAGTGTGTAGGGCATGGTTGGCAGGGCTGGTGCCTTCTCTCTGCTGCCAGGCTTGACCGCTTTGAGAAGACCAATGAGATGCTGTTGAATTTCAACAACCTGTCAAGTGCCCGCCTGCAGCAAATGAGTGAGCGCTTCCTGCACCACACAAGGACCCTGGTGGAGATGAAGCGGGACCTGGACAGCATCTTCCGCAGGATCAGGTGGGTCCTCGGCCTCTCCAGCTTCTGCCTCCCCCTCAGGTCTCCCCCGCCCCCCAGCATAACAGAGCAACAGAGAAATTCTGCTCATTTGTTCTTTGAGGCTCTGTCGCTCACTTAGCATCTGAGAAGATCTCAAGTTTTGGATAAAAAAATATTGAAGTTTCTGGATTTAGATTTTGTTTCTCTTTCAAAAAATGCAATTGTAGTACCAGATGCAGAATGCAAAAGGCAGGCAGGTGCAGACAGTGAAAGGCAAGCCCCTGGTCCTCCAGCCCCCAACCCAGGTCTTCTCTCCAGAGGCACAGGAGATGGCCAGTTTTCGTGGGTCTTTTCTGAGCTCTTTTCTATGAGGGCAGAGAAAAATGACATTCAGGTCCCCAAGCACGTAGAAGGCTCAGTGCAGCACCCAGAGCCTGCATCGCCGTGGCCACATGCCTGGGCCTGGAACAAGCCGGGGCTGCAGCTGTTATTTCCAGCTGACAGCACCACTTCCTCTGTCCTGGGGGCAGACTCAGGAACAGAAGATCCTGAGACAGGCCAATTAAGTCCTTCATAAAAACACATATTTTCTGAGGCGTCTCATCAGGCTGGTTGCCCAGGCCTGGTATTGAGGGTGAACAGGAACCCCAAGTGTCCGTACCTTTTGTGGGAAAACAGCTGATAAAAATAACAAAGGAGACGTTTCTCTGTGAACATCAGTTTTACCATGCACAAGTACTCAGTGTCTCAGGTGTGCATCATCACTCCTGGCCCCCCCACAGACACTGTCATCCTAGTGCTGGGGGGGCAGGCTGGGACAAGTCACCCAGGGGAGCGGCTGCTGAGGAAGGGGTGAGGAAGCTTCCTGGAAGGGTATCCTGGCAGGGGAGGATTAGACCTAAGAAAAGCATTGCAGGTTGAGGGCCCAGGCAGACCCAGCACGGAGGGCTCGCACAGGCTGCCCACAGCCCAGTGGCTGCCATCTGCCCCAGGGCCGGGAGGTCCGCAGGGCTGAGCACATGGGCCTCTTTCCAGCCCAGGAGCAAGGTGACCAGCAGTGTGGGGAGGGGGTGGGGGTTCCCATCCCCCACCCACCTGGAGCTGCAGTAAGGGCTCCTGGCGTGCCCCAGGCCCAGCCTGTCTGCTTGGCAGGCTCAGCCCCCTATGCCTTCCCTTCCCCTGCAGGACGCTGAAAGGGAAGCTGGCCAGGCAGCACCCGGAGGCCTTCAGCCGTAAGTGTCACCCAGGGCTCCTGTGCCCCATGCCTGGCCTCTGCACCCACGGATCCCAGCGCCTCACCCCAGGGCTGGCTTCTGGAAGGTCACCTCAGGGGCTGACACTGAGCCCAGGTCCTGGCGAGCAGTAGATCTAGAGAAACCTGGAGCAGGGGGCAGGGGCAGGGGTGCTTGGCTGGTCTTGGCAACTTGTAGAGCAGGTGCTGGGATTGGGATCCTTTCCCTGGTGGGAGGTTCCACAGGGGAATGTGGATAAGGACGATGACAGTCCTTGCCCAAGCGGGTGTGGCGTAGCCCTATGAGCTAGGCTCTTACAACCACCCATGAAGTAGGGGCTGTGAGTATCTCATTTCATACAGGGGGAAACTGTAGCCCTAAGGAGCAGTGACTTCTCAGAGGACGGGCAGCATCCCCTATGCTGAGCCTCAGTTGCCCTCTGCCAAATGGGCCAACCTCTCCCCACCTCAGGGCTGCTAACACACAGAGGCACAAAGGCAGTGCTGTCAGGGTACCTGACTGCCTTAGTCAGTAGAGCATGTGGCTCTTGATCTTGGGGTTTTCAATTCAAGCCCCATGTTGAATGCAGTGCTGACTTAAACAAAACAAGGCAATGCTATCATCAGGCCTGGTTTATAGAGCAGAATGCTGGGGCAGGGGTAGTGAGGGGCTCGGCTCTGGCAACACAGTCAAGAGGACAGAGCTAGGCTCACCCCTCTGTTGGCTTGACTCCAAAGAACCTGGGTCCTTACACATTGAAGCAAAACCTCTCACCTGCTTGGGCCTCAGTTTCCTCCTCTGTAAAGTGGGCCAAGTTATGCCCCATGGGGTGGCAGGGGAGCTGTTAGGGGTCATAGGCCCAGTGGATCCCTCGTCACGGTGCCCACCACAGTGACTAAGCCAACTGCTGGCCTCCTTCCCCTAGACATCCCAGAGGCCCCCCTCCTGGAGGACGAGGATGAAGATCCCATCCCGCCCAGCACCACGACCACCATTGCCACCTCAGAACAGAGCACGGGCTCGTGTGACACCAGCCCTGACACCGTCTCACCCTCCCTCAGTCCTGGCTTCGAGGACCTCTCCCATGTCCGGTCCAGCTCTCCTGCCATCAACGGCCGTAGCCAGACGGACGATGAGGAGACACCGGGGGAGTAACCCTACTCCCTGGTCCCCCGAGGGGTCTCAGGGCAGTGGCAGCTCTCCCCAGGTGTCTGAGGTGGCAGCAGGTAACCCTGCCCGGAGGTCAACAGCTTTGCCACCCTATTGTGTCACCCGGGGCTCCTGGGGTACAAGGCTTCCTCCAGGGGTGTGGAGTTCCTGGGGGATCTGTCATTCCCAATTCCCCCTCACTGAGAACATCTGTCCTCCCCAGACCCTCTGCCAGGCCAGGGGATGAGCAGCTCAGCTGGAGTTGTTGGGCTGGGCATCGGGGCGCTTTTCCAGAGCCAGGCTTGAGGTCTGCTCTAAACAACGTTTAAAGGCTCCCAGAGACCAGAACCAGAAGGCCCCTGCCCCATGCCCTGGTCGAGACCTCCTCAGAGTGAATTGGCACTTTCGTGTCTGAGTTCACCCGTCCTATCCCTGCACCTACTAATTCTGGTCTCCTTGCCCCTTCCACCAACAAAAGTATTGAATGCTGTCTCCAGTTGGTATCTCAAGGAGGCTTCTGAGACAGCTGTAGAAGGAAGGCTCAAGATGGAGGCGGGCCATTCAGCTGCAAGCCGGATGAGTTTGGGGTTTTTCTGACCAGAGGTGTGAACCCTCAGGGCCCCGCAGGCCTCTCCCAGGATGTCCGTGGAGCAAGCTGAGCCACCTTGGAAAACAGAGTTAAACGGAATATTTTTGTACCCGATGTTTACAGATGCTGTTGGGAAGTTATCAATAAAAAGACTCTGTTACTAAAAAGGGAAGGGTGTCCCTACCAGTGGCTTCCTTCCATCCTTGGGCTCAGGATGCCGTAAGGGGGATGAGTGCAGGATGCAAGACGGGAGGGGTGCGGACGGCCAGGCACCACTAAGAGATGTGTCTGCTCTTGGTGGCAGTCCCCAGTGGTAGCAACTTTAATAACCCAAGTTCCTCTCACTACTCATGTACTCACACCTGCTGGGCCCTTCTCTCTGAGTAACTCCTCCAGGTCTGTCTCAGGATGGACTCCTCAGGGGGCCAGGCTGGGTCCCCTTCCCCATTAGACACTGTGTAGAGTTCACTCATCTTTTAAGCACTTAGAAATTGTTATTAAAGACATCTTCCTAGATCCAAGAATGTGTACTTTTGCCTGTTCATAGGGGGAGCTGGTTAGTGTTCAAGGAAATAAAGAGGAACCCTGCCAAACCTACGCATAACTTCTCAGTCCTCACCCTTCCCGCGCCTGGCATTGTTTAGCCATCTTTGGCCCCAAACTGACTCTGGATCGCACCCCATTTTCTTGAGTGAATGAATGCATCAGCGTCACCTTCAAGGCGCCACCTTGAAATTCCTTCCCGCACACCAGCTAGCAAGTTTTCACGGCGGCTAGAAAGTGTTCAAATATCTAACTCCCAGTGATAGGTGGCTCCCAAGGGTCTGGCACGTCTCACCCCTGAGCCTCCTACCACGTTCCTGTCCTGATCCCGGAGTCCCGGACCCGCTGGCCCTCTACCTAATTCATTTGCTTTACACAAATTGTCTTTTCAACTCTTGTCAACAAGCATTCCCCGAGTGACCGTTACGTGCAGTTTTCAGCCAGAGACGACCTGGAAAGGTGAGGCAGTCCCCTCAGGTGACCCGGAGGACCAGGGGGACCGCACCCGGAAGCGGGTTGCAGACACTCGCCCACAGGCACTGCGGCTTCGTTCGCCAGCACCTAACATGGCGGCGGAGGGGCGGGGCCGGGGTGGGGCACAATGCGCGGCGCGGATTGTGACGCAAGCGCGCAGCGTGATCGGTGCGCAGGCGCTCTCGGCGGCAAATCGGCGGTTTCCGGTTCCGTCGCCCTCTTTCTCTTCAACGAGGTTCCCGAGCGGTTTGGTGGCAGCGTCGTTGCGGGTTCGATCCAGACCGGGGTTGGGAGGGAGGCTGTGGGAGGCCGAGGGCGTCCGGGTAGCGGAGGGGACAGCCCGGAACCCGTCCGCGCGGACCAGGTTCGGCAGGGCGGCCGGGTCGGCTAAGTTGGTCGCATGGGGCCAAGGTTCCGAGCGGGGACTGGGCCCCGGGTGGCGAACGGATCTTTGGGAGAGAAGTCTGTGTGTCCTTCCGGCCCGAGCTATCACAGGAGGCCTGGGGGCGTGGATGGTCTTTCTTGGCAAGAGGGAGGGGGTGCTAAGCGTAATTTTTTTTCTTTTCTTTCTTTTCTTTTTTTTTTTTTTGGTGCCGTGGAACGCACTAATCCTTTTGGAAGTGTTGTTCTCTTACCCTGCCACAGGGTGAGGCACTACTTGTCTTCAGTGTGTTTATAAGAAGAGGGTGATGGCATCCACCTTCTAGGCTTTTTTTTGAGGGGGGGGCGATGAAATCTGACGTGTAAATAAGTATTTGGCACGTGGTTGGCAGATTCTCTTTATGGGTAGAAGCAAAGGCAAAAAGTGTGGTCGGGGGAGTTTGGGTATAATTGAGAGGGAAGCCAGGGTGTTGGTTGTCTGAACTTGGAGTTAGAATGAACTGCAATGGAGAAAAGTGTGTTGGGAGAGTAGATGCTAAAATGGGATTCCCATTTAGGGTGCAGGAATGACTGCTTGTGGAGCAAACGTGGCTTATAGAGGGGTGGGGAAGGGAGGGAGGATGGGACCTCCCGACCACACTCGAAGAATATGTGCCTGGCCAGAGGGTGCCCCAGCCATGTAATTCTCATCCCATCTTCAAAGTTGATAGAATTTCTTGCTGGACCCAAGGAGCAGAACCACAGTTCTTGCTCCCATGAAGCACACTTTGCTACAGGGGTCCAGGGGTAAGGCGTGGAAAGCATGATCCTGGATTATGGGATATTTGGGCTGCAGAGTTGGAGAGGTGGAAGGAAACAGGCGCTGGGATGGGCCTGTAGTCATCGTTGACCCTCAGTGGCACAGGCTGGCCAGCGCATGACCTCAGGCTCCTCAAGCCTGCCGTTCTTACCTCTCCATCCTCCTTCTCCCCTTTCCCCAGCAGACGCAGAGATGCAGATCTTTGTGAAGACCCTGACGGGCAAGACCATCACCCTCGAGGTTGAGCCCAGTGACACCATTGAAAATGTCAAAGCCAAAATCCAAGACAAGGAGGGTGAGTTGAGCAGAGTCCAGAGGTTCTGTTCAGCAGGAATCCCTCTCAGCCCAGAGAAGCCACTGTCATATGCAGGAGGGGTACTGGGCTTGTACAGACCTCAGCCTTGGCCAGTGCTTCCCTTCTGTGATCTTAGGAAGACAGCTTATTCTCTCTTCCTCAGGTTCCCTTTTGATAGGTGGAGGCTGTGCCAGAACACGCTTGCAGGGAGAAGGAAAGCTGCCAGTAATGTGCTTGCCAGAGTCTTAGTAACCGAGCTTTCCTTTCCCCAGGCATCCCACCTGATCAGCAACGTCTGATTTTTGCCGGCAAACAGCTGGAAGATGGCCGCACGCTGTCTGACTACAATATCCAGAAAGGTACTGGGAGTAGGGTGGCTGGACAGGGCCCATGAGGCCTAGAACCAAGGGTGAGGGCTTTGATGGTCTCATTGGCAGCATTGGGGTGGGGGGCAGAATTGTCTTACGGTGCGGATCAGATGGGGCTGCAGGAGTCTTTCCTAAATTAATGGTCTCCCTTAGGTTTCCAGGTAGCAGCGGTTTCTCTTGTTCTTACTCACCTCTTTTTCTTTAAAAGACTGTTTAAAAATGTGCTAAGAGGGACACTTAGCTGGCTCAGTCAGTAGAACACACAACTCTTGATTTTCAGAATTGTGAGTTCAAACCCCACGTTGGGTGTTGAGAATACTTAAAGGTAAAGTCTTTTCTTTTTTTTTTTTTTTCAATGTTTATTTTTGAGAGAGGGGGAGACACAGTATCTGAAGCAGGTTCCAGGCTCTGAGCTGTCTGCACAGAGCCCAATAGGGGCTCGAACTCATGAACCACTAGATCATGACCTGAGTCAAAGTCGGATCCTTAACCAACTGAACCACCTAGGCACCCCAAAAAACAAAATCTTTAAAAATACATATAAGAATGTGATAAGAGAAATTTTGTTTCTGTTGTAAAGGATATTAGTGTCACTTTAATTTTTTTCAGCAAAACAAAAGATCATCTGTACACCTCTCAAATTACCTTGTCTGTCAGAAAATCCCAATGCACATTATGGTTCACAAACTCCCCAAGACTTGGGCTGGTGGGAAGTGAGATGAAGGTTGTGTGGGGTGGTCTGGGCCAGTATGTACATGTCCGCATAGAACACCGAAGGGAGGGGGCGCCTAGATGGCTCAGTCAGTTGAGTGTCTCGCTTTGGCTCAGGTCATGATCTCACGGTTCTTGTGTTCGAGCCCCGCATCAGGCTCTGTGCTGACAGCTCAGAGCCTGGAGCCTGTCTTCAGATTCTGTGTCTCCCTCTCTCTTTCTGACCCTCCCCTGCTCATGCTGTCTCTCAAAAATAAATCATTAAGAAAAAAAAAAAAAGAATACCCAAGGGATTCTCATTTGAGGAAGTTGTGGTCTGGAGGGCCCTACGCTGCACCTGAGGTGAGCTGGGGCCAGGCTCAGTCACTGTCTCTCTGACCCTCCTCTCCTAGAGTCCACCCTGCACTTGGTGCTTCGCCTGCGGGGTGGCATCATCGAGCCTTCCCTTCGCCAGCTGGCCCAGAAATACAACTGCGACAAGATGATCTGCCGCAAGTGAGTACTCAGGCAGGGGTAGAAGGTGGCTAGCCTCAGTGGTGAGGGCTTGGGGTTGGGGTGTGCCCTCACCAGCCTCTGTCATCCTTCTACAGGTGTTATGCCCGCCTGCACCCCCGTGCAGTCAACTGCCGCAAGAAGAAGTGCGGCCACACCAACAACTTGCGCCCCAAGAAGAAGGTCAAATAAGGCCCCTCCACCTGCTCTTCCTTTGCCAACAAGGCGGCTTCCTGCCCAAGGCCCTGGGGCCTCAATAAAGTTTCCCTTTCATTGACTGGAGCAGTAACTGGTGTCTGTGTGGCTGGTCTGTCCAAGGAGGAGCTGGCTGAGTTGTGGACCTCTGCTGGAGGGATCCCATCACTTGATTCTGCACAGCCCTTGAGAGTCCTGTGTCCTTTGGGTTCTGATTGTCTTTGCTATAAAATGTGCTGTGGTCCCTGCCCTTCACATCTACCAGGGTTTTTCACGCCACGGCCCACACAGGTTTCATTCTCAGCCCTCTGCCACATACCCAAGTGAACCTGCATGTCTGGGTTTTGTCATCCTTAAATGGGAATGAAGACACCCCCCTCCCCCCAGGCTCTTATGAGACTGCAGGTCAGCCATGTCACTGGCTGGGCCCTACCCAATTGGTGACTTACATGCCTGTGCCCCGAGGTGTCCAGGTGTGAGTGGGTAAACAACAACGCCCCACCGAGTGTAAAACCTCTGTTCTCAGTTGGCTGGTGAAGAGGCGCACCTGGGCCTTGCCTAAGACCTGTGCTGTTCCTCTCGGAGGGGCGGGCCTCGGTGTGGATAAAACTTGTGCTGATACTCCTGAGAAGCAGGTGTGCTTTGGAGTGCCCTGGACTGGCCCCAGTGAGGCCATGCTTTTATTTGTTTTGAGGTCACTTGGGCTTTGTGTCTGATGACAACGCACGCCTGGACGATGGCTGAGATCTGGAGTACCAGCTAAAGGCTGAGGTCTCTGGTGTTTAATGGATTTCAACTTTTCTCAATGGCTGGCCCCTGCTTCCCACACTAGGCCACCAACATCTATTTATCCCTAGAGAAGGAAGCTTCCCAAAGCTCAAACCAGAAAGCTCCAATGCCTTCCTTGCACTTAAAGCCCTGAGGCATGCACGCAGTACCTTCCAGATTTGTTCAACAGCTGGAGGCACCTGGGTGGCTCAGTTGGCTAAGCACCTGACTCGGTTTGGCTCACCAACGGTGAGATCAAGCCCCACATGGGACTCTGCGCTGACAGAGCGCACCTGCTTGGGATTCTCTCCCTTTCAAGCATTTTTTAAAAAGCTGCATTCCAGCCTTTTGGGCTCTCCAGTATTGGAACTGTTGATCAAATCCTCATGTCACAACCATCATAGACAACAAAAGATCACTTCTTGGGCTGTTTTTATTTGAGTGGGAACGGGATGGGAGCCTGAAATGTTGAGATAAATGTATACAAACAAGCCGAGGGACGGCCTTGTTACAGATCTGTACATTCAAGTACAAATGATAGAAATCAGGAGTTCGACGGAGACAAGCAGAGGGGATGGATGGAGGGTACAGGGCCTAAGACTGGTCTTCCCTTTCCGTTCTTTCTCCGGATCTCCAGGCTTCCGGTTTGGCTGGCCACAGGCTGGGATGCGGAGACCTCCGGGCCTGCAGGGGGCGCCTGGCGCAGCGGAGCAACCTAATCCTGGGCAGGGCCGGGGCTGCGCAGTCATGATCACTGCCAAGACCTCGGCGGACTCCGCCGACCCCTCGGCGCCTGGCACTGCGGTGGCCACCGGTGTCCCTGAGCGCGAGGAGCCATCGTGGCCCTGGGTGAGCCCGGGCCTGAGCAGGAGCAGGCGAGGGGTGGGCGGTGCGGGCTTAGGGGCACTGGCCTCATGCCCCAGCCATACCCCCCGCCCCGTAGAAAGATGCCTCGATCCGGGCGCTGGTGCAGCGCATCCACCAGTTACAGGCTGAACGCGCGCAGGCCTTCCGCCGGCTGGAGGAGTAAGTGCGGGCGCAGGGATGGGCAGGGGTCGCAGAGTTCAGCCCCAAGCCCGCTCCGGGGATGGGCCTGTCTGGGGGTGGAGATGGGTCCCTGAGCCGCTGCCTTGGCAGAGGTGGGGAGGGGTTCGCTGGCGGACCAGATCTTTGCTTTCCCCCGCTGGGACCCAGGGCGCGTCCCCATTGCCCGATGGACCACTCCGGGTGGCGTCTCTCCCTTCCCCAAGCGCAGGAGTGGGCCCATCTCCGTTTACCCTGCGGGAGTCAGAGAGCGTCCTCCACACTCTGGGGTCCAAGGACCCTTCCTGGGGGGGCTTTCAGGTGGTCAGTGCGGGTGCAGGACCTGAGAGCCTGGGGGCGTAGCCTCAGGACCCCCACCTGCCGCAGAGGCCACCTCCAGTACCTTCGGAGCGGCCCGTCCTACGACTTCCCCAGCTACCGGAGCACGGTGCACGAGGTGACCCAGGCCTTCGCTGCCGCCTCGCGGGAGGTGCTGGCGGTGGAGGCCGAGCTGGCTGGGCCCAGAGGGCAGCCGCTGCTCGCGAGCCACGTGCGCAGCCTGCAACAGCTGGAGCAGACGCGCCTGGCAACGGTGAGGCCCCATCCTCGGACCCCTGTCCCTTCGCCGCGCCTGGTCTGTCGTGGCCCGCTGGGCGCCTCATGGGCGAACATTCAGAATCCGGCCACCCAAACCCCAGCCCCGGCGCCCCAGACCCCACTTCCCGCTCCACCTTAGTCCTCCTCTAAGGTTTCACTTGGAATTCTCCCGCCCAGACCCCTCCTCCAGTCCGTCTCCACGTCCTTGAGGTTTTGTGCAGTCCCAGGACACGCCCACTTCACCTCAGTCCGTCTCGCAGCCCCAGTGCTATGCCCAGAGCCCGCCCCCACCACGCTCCTACCCCTTTGGCTATTCCCATAGCCTCAGGTCTGGTCCTCAACCTGGTGCATATTGGGGAGCGTGAATTTCCACGGCTGGCCCGGTCCCCTCTTGGGTAACCCTATATCCCAGCCTAGGTTCCGGGCCTACTCCTCCCCTGGGCTTCCAAGACCCCGCCTACTCTACTCCTACAGCCAATCCTGACCGAGACACTATTCCCAGGCCGCGCCCACCGGAAGCCACGCCCACATGGCTCTCTAAAGTGGGATTCCCAGGCCACGCTGCTTTAGGAGACCCCAATCCTAGTCTAGGTGTTTGGCCTTCTTCCACCCTGGGATTATAACGCCCTGCCGCGTCCTTGGGACTATGAGGCCCTGTCTACTCTACCTGTCACCAATTCCTGGCTGAGCCTGCGCCACTATGTCCAGGCTATGCCTTCATGCGACCACACTCACATTGCACCACCCACCCAAGGGCCTGCCCACTCGATCCTCCTCAGGGGGCCCTTGAAACTGACGCCAGCGCCCGGATCGGGGCATCTTTCTACGGGGTGGAAGGCATGGCTAGGGCATGAGGCTAGCGCCCCCAAGCCTCCTCGTGTGGGGAGCACCGCCCCTTGCGAAGCACCGCCCCTTGCAACACCCCGCCATGGATCTATCCTGTACTGCCTTTCCTGGGTGCTTGAGTGTCTCCCTGCGTGATCTGTGGGGGGAAGGCGGAGGGGGGCGGGGGTCCTGCCAGCTGTGACATCCTCCCCATTGCCCATATCAGGTGGCCCTGCTGCAGCTGATGGGGACGCCAGAGCTGACGGGGCAGGAGGACACGGTGGAGATGCACCAGCTGAAGATGAAGTGAGCGCTTACTCCCAGTGGGCTGGCCATGCTAGATGGGCACGTATGCCTTCAGGCACCCATCCTCAGCCAGGTGTTCTCCAAAGCTGGCACAGTCATACTGGGCAGGCCCTTTGGACCTGCACACAATCCTTAGGGTGTGCAGACTGGAGTCCTCACCTGGTGGTTCCCAGATATACAGCACACATTGTCCCAGGGCACACACACCCTGCAATGTCACTCCTGACTCATTGAGCATTTCTGGGACACAGTTGGGCACCTCATACATGCCAGTCTTGCTCACATGGCTGGACTTAGAACTCAGACACGGTTGCCCACCAGACACAAGCCTGCACATTCCTACCTCCAGCCCCCCAAGCACACACGAGTGCATACCCACTCGATATCTACTATGTGACACGGCACAGCCATCTGATAGCACCCACTCAAAATGGCTTTTCTCTCCACCCACTGTCCCTCACAGGACCACCCCTTCTCCCAGGCACCCAAATGGTCCTCTCCACCACTAGTGCTGCCTGGAACTCTGGCAGCAGGCAGGAGGGCCCGGGGCCCGCCACAGCCCCCTAGGAGCTTCGCTGTCATGGCCCATGACATTCGCCCCATCTGGGTTTTATTTATAGTTCCCATCCACTCTTGTAGGGTAATTAAAACCATGGAAGCGATCAGCGAGGTTCTTCAGGACCTTAGGTTTGATGCAGAATCTGCCGAGTGATGGTGGCTCCCCAGTGACACATCAAGGCATATGGAAAATGGGGTGAATGGCACCCAGCACACCCCCTGACTGTCAGCTGGCTGGGGTCACGCTCCACCAGGTCGCTGACTGCCCTTGAGTTTGCTGTGCCTCTCACAATAAAGAACCCTTCATTTGCCACTCCACTGTCTCCATGTCCTAGGGTGCTGGAGTGGGTGTCCCCACGGAGGAGGCCCCACAAGGCTAGGGATGGCAGGTGTGACTCCCTCTGCTCCTTGACAGTAGGACTGGCATTTTGAATCACACCCTACAATGACCTTAAAACCAGATATTTCACATCCTGGAGACAAAGTCTGAAATTCTGGGAGACAAAGATCCCAAGCCGGTAGGGTGGGTTATTAGGATTCCTCATGCTTCCCCTAAACCCCACAGCCCCTACCCTGGGCCATTCCAGCCCCAAACATCTTCACAATCAGGGCACCTAAATAGCTTGTTTATTTAAAAAGGTTCTTTGCAGGGGTCCTGGATGAGGTGGGGGTGGGAGAGTAATGACCCCTCTTCACCCCCAGCCCTGGAGGGACTCTGGGCAGCTTAGCCAATCCTCATGCACACACCCACTGGAGTTGCACCCAAGGGTGGCCTCACATGGAGGCCAAAGATGTTGTGACCCTCAGAACACCCACCCCCGCTCCTGCCGAGGGTGCTCGGTGCCCTGAGGTGAGGGTACAGAGTTAGCCCCCAGTCTGGGTGCAGCCCCCAGGTCTCCACGCAGCAGGGAGGGTGGCCCCAGTCCCTAGAGCTTATCTGGCAGGACCTGCAGGCAGAGGGGAAGCCAAGCTAAGCAGGGAGCCTGGGAGGGGCCAGTACCCTCCAAAGGTACTCTGCTAATTACAGAGCAATCGAGGAGGCCCCAGTTCAGGGCCTTGGTTTCCCCATTTGAGAATATCTGTTCGTCCCAAAGGGTGTCCTGTGGGTAAAGCGCTTGGCACAGGGCGAGCATGCAGTACGTGCTCATTTATGCTAGCTGGGGTATGTTCATTCTTGAGGATGACATTCCACTTGGAACATTTTCTGGGGGTCAGATGCTTTTACCAGGCTAAAGACCACAGAACTAGGTTAATCACTAGATGTTAGGTAAATGCTGATAAATGAGACTTGGCGGAAGGGTTTCCATCTCAGCCCTCTAAGGCTGAGCGTGGGGGGCCCATGGGTCTGTGGCCACCAGGAGGGGCCCTTGCCTCCCTCCTTTGCCCACCCGCCCACCCAGCTGGGGTGGGCCCCCCTTACCTCTCGTCGTGCCCCGTCTGCCCGAGGGCAGGATCCCCTCGTCCTGTGCTTGGAAGGAAGGAGGCAGTGTCTGGGGGCTGCCGACCTACCTCCCCGGCCCGTGGCCCGTTTCCCTCCCTGCCCCCACCACTCCAACCCTCGCCCGCGGGGCCCTCCTTCCTACCTGGTTGCGGGTCTTGTGTGACTTCTGCATCCAGGCTCGCCACTGGTCGTAGAGGCGGAAGCTCAGGTTCGAGCAGTACGCGTGCTTCTTGAGCCAGCCCAGGAACTGCTTGAGCTCGCGCCGCACCGGCCCCGAGCTCGGCTCGCCGCCCCGCGGCTCGCACGTCCCACCGCCCGGACCCGGGCGCTCTGTTGGGGCGGAGGCGGGGATGGGGGGGGGGAGGAGCGACAATGTCACGACGCGCCCGCCAGAGGGCGCGCGAGGGCAGGAGAGGGAGGTTCCGCGGCTTGGTGGGACCGTGTTGCCCTTGGGCACCTCCCTCCGGGTTTCTCCGGGACCGGGTCCTCTCTACCACCCAGCACAGCAGCCCAGCTGAGCCCCCGAGGAGGGATTAGATCCTCCTCCAGGTCTCCTCCAGGAAACGGATTCCTGTGGCCTGAGCCAGGTGTGAGTGGAAGGGAGGGGGGAGAAGGAGTGAAGCCAGGGCCAGAGGGATGAGACCCAGACACAGAGCAGGGGACAGAAAGGGACAGAGAGAGCTGGAGAGAGAGAGGCAGAGATGGAAAGATGGAGACAAGGAGAGACGGGGAAATGTCGGGAGGGACAAAGCAATGGGGGACAGCCAAAGAGATGCAGAGAGACAGAAAAGGGCAAGATCAAGAGAAAACTGGAGCAGGCAGAGACAGTGACATGGGGATGTAAGGATACAGAAACCAAAGAAGGCAGAAGTACAGAGAGATGCAGGGGAAGAAAGTGACTGAGGGATGGAAGGAGACAGTGAGAGGAGACCCCAAGGGGGGTGGGGGCAGAGGGAGGGACAGTCCCCAGGACAGGCCTGAGAGCAGGAGCCAGTGGGATGGAAATGGGCTGGGAGGGCCAGGTGGGAGGCCGGCCTGTCGGTCCAGCTGCTGGCCGCAGCCAGCCCCTAGCAGGCCGGCAGATAAGGACATCGGCCTCACGTCATAAATAACACCGGGAACCTGCTGACAGGTCCTGGCACGGCCACGGCCCCCACCGCCCCTGCTGGCCTCCCCCAGCCTCCCCAGCCTCTCCAGCGGACGCAGCCGCCTGCTGGCTCGCTTGCAAGAATCGCAGGTGCTGGGCACGAGCAGGGGCCAAGGCGCAGGCCCCTCCCGGCAGTGCTTGGTCCCGCCCACCCCCAGAACCTGGAGGGGCCCAGGATGAGAGCTGGGGAACTGGCTGGAGCCTGGCTCTGCCCCTTCATGGCTTTGAGACACCCTCTGGGCCTCAGTTTCCCCATCATACCCTGAGGATGGGCCTGAACTTCAAGGAAACTGAATTCAGATCCCTGTGTGACCTTGGGGGCTGGCTGGATCTTCTAGGGCCTCTGTGTCCTCACCTGAGAAAAGGAGGTTCCCTTGGGGTGACACTATGGGGGAGCAGGAGATGGGAACCTTAGTAACTACCACCTGGAAACAGATGGCACCCACCACGAGTGCACTTTCTTGGATTACCCCATCTAACCCTAACCATGGCCTGAGGTGGGTATGATTATTGTCCCCACTTTCCAGATTGAAAAGCTGAGGGCAGACATTTCAATTAACATATTTCATACCATTTTGCAAAGAGAACAGAGGCTCATGAGCTTAGAGAAGCCCCAGTCGGCAAGGGAAGTCAGACTCGGACCCCTGACCGTCTCCCTTGATCAGAAGGGGAAACCAAGGCCCATCAGAGGGAGAGTTGGCAGCTCATCAGCCTCAGAAGCAGAAGTCTCAAATTCACTTGCCTTTAGGGGTTAGGGAGGGGGTCCAGTTGGGCAAAATGGGCCAGGTGGGGATGGGGCCACGGGAGAGTGTGGGCCCTGAGTGAAGGGGCCACCTCTGCTGACGGCTCTGGGCTGTGTTCTCTTACATTTTCTTCTTTCGAGATTTTATTTTTAAGTACTCTCTAAACCCAACATGGGGCTTGAACTCAACCCTGAGATCAAGAGTCATGTGCTCTTCCAACTGAGCCAGGCACCCTAACATTTTCTAGATGGTTGATTAGCTTTTGTAGGAAACCTATGATATTTGTGTGAAAACTTCCTGGTTGTAAATGTCTGCAAATAGGTAAAGCTTTTTTTTTTTTTTTTTTTTTTTTTTGGTCAAATGACAGATCAAAGAAAATGGATCCAAGGGCCACATTTGGCCCCTGGGGCCACCAACATGAGACCTCTGTTCTCTTGGAGGAAATGACAACAGAGGGTTGGGACTGCTCTGGGATGGGGCTCCTGACCACCCAGCCCTGTTAGGGTGCTCACCACTGCGAGGGGTGGAGGCGGCCGTGGGGTGGCTCCACTCACTCCAGATCCCTGCCTTCTTGGAGCCGTAGATGCCAAAGGGATTGCAGCGCACTTGCACGAAGTAGACCGTGCCTGGCTTCAGGCCGGCCAGGCGGCACGAGGTCTGGTTGCTCACATCGTCCACCACCTGGTGGCAGTGAGCAGGGTCTGAGGCCAGGGGAGGGGGAGGCGCAGGGGGTGGGTGGGAGTGTGGGTGGGGGTGTCAGGCACCTTCCAATCCACGCTGTCCTCCACTCGGTAGCGGATTTGGTACTTGGCTTGGAAGAGGAAGTCCTTGAGGGCCGGCGGGGAAACCCAGCGCACACTCAGCTGGTCCTCCAGACCTCCAACCCGGCTCACGTGCACATCGGGTGGGGGGTCGGTGGTCACTGTGGGGCGGGGCGGGGCTTAATCGCTCAGCTATCTTAGGATTCCCGGCGGGCCCCGTCTGGGTTCAAATCTCAGAGCACAGGGCTTTGGTGGCACCTGCCTGGGGTCTGCCCTCGCCCCCCTTCCCCTTTCAAGATGGGTGGATTACATTAGATAATATTGGGAAACACTCAGCACCTAGAAGCACTCAATTAATGTTAGCTGTTATCACCATTATTATCTGTGACAGGAGAAACATAATCCTATCTTCAGGGAACTATGTAAAAGCAGACACTGCCTGGCTGATGCTATTGTTATTATTATACCCAGGAGGCCAGGGGGCCATTAGGCTGCCAGACCCCTGGGAAGTTCCTCCTGATCACCGCCCCCATGCCCACCGGCACCTCCAGACCTTCCTACTCTACAAAGGTTTTCAAATGACAGCCTCGCTGGTGCAGAGGGAAGACTGAAGCTCAGAACCTGCCCATTGCAGCTTCAGGACTTGGGGAAGCAAAGCAGGAAGTCGACCGGGGTAGGGGGTGGCTATAAGCCTTCTGGGGATCCTTCTGGGAGCCCTGTGGGCAGCAGAGAGGTCTGGCCTCCTCCCCTGAGGCCTTGGTGAGGGTCTGAAAGGGTTAAGGCACAGGCCTGCTAGGGGCTGAGAAACACCCTAATTAGATTAGGCCCAATTCTGCTCGCAGATCATCCGTTTCCTGCCTCCCGCCCGCACACCCCCCCCCCCAGCTCCAGGCTGAGGCTTCCTGGGGCGCCTCCCGACCTGGGCGCCCCCTCCCTGCTCCCCCGGGGCCCCCTCCTGCACACCTGGGCTGCCGAGGGGGAGGCAGCCCAGGCCAGGTGTTCTCCACAGAGTGGGGGGATCCTGGCTCCTTCGGGGGACTGGGGACTGAGGGGTGGATGCCTTGTTCCTCCTGGCCCCAACCAGAGTCGGAGCTGGAGCTGCAGCCGCGGGCTGAGCTGAGAGAGGAGGTAGATGCAGGCGCCCTTGGTGTGGCGGGGGGGGGGCCTAGGTGCTGGGGTGGGGGGCTCACCCACATCCAGGATGTCCAGGGTGAGCACATCGGAGCGGGCCGAGCCCAGCCGGTTGGTGGCCTCTACCCAGATCTCATAGGGTGTAAAGAGAGCCAGGTCCTTGGGGATGTGGCAGGAATGGGGCCCTACCGTGTGGTACTCCTCACACGTGTTGTCCTGCCCGTACCACCTGCAGGGCAGGGGGGCGTGTGAGGACACACGAGGGTCCCTTCAGGCCCCCAGACCTCCCCATGGCAGCCCCAGAGGGCAGAAGGGACACCCGGCTTGGAGAAGGTGGGCTTTGCCAAGATCTCGCAGCCAGGCTGGACCACACGTCACCCAAGGGCCACCACCAACCTCAGCTTGTACTTGAGAGAGTAGTTGGTGTGGAGGAAGGTTTCCCCATGGGCCCCCGGCGTCCAGCGGCATGTCAGGTCCTTCATGTTCTTGGACCAGCAACTGATGTTGAAGGGTTTCTCTGGGGGCACTGGGGAAGGGGGTGCAGGGGGCTGAGGGTTTGGACCAGCCCTGGACAGGTGAAGTTGCTAGCCACCAGCTGGGCCCCCCATCTTGGAGCAGAAGGAGGGTGACAGCATGGCTGTTGGCAAGACAGCTTGCCTGGACTCTCCTGGGGATGGGTTCGGGGGTTCCAGGCTCTCACACCCACCCCAGAGGTCCCTACCTCTCAACCGGCATGCCCACTGTTCAGTCCTGGGCCAAAGGGCCCATGATGTATGCCCCTCTCCCAAGAGTTACCCCTGGATGTCCTGGGGGCCCACTTACAGCCAACATAGAGACAGGAGCCAGCCAGGATGCTGCCGTCACGAGCGTGGCACACGAGGTTGTCACCTGACTGCTGCCTAGATCCGTTGAGGTTGGCCAGGGCGAGGGCCAGGGTGGAGGCGTTGAGTACACGGGAGAGCTCAGGGGCTAGGCGGCGCCCGTTGAGGGTCCAGTAGAGGCCCTCAGCTGTGGCGCCCGGTGGGTCCCCGTGCACTGAGCATGTGGCCTGCAGGGAGGAGCCGATGAGGAGCGTGGGGTCCTGGGGGCTGATGACAGCCGTGTCTGAGGTCAGAGAGGAGTGCCCGTCAGGCGTGAGATGGAGCTGCCCTGAGTCCCCCACCATGCTAGGACTCCCGGACTCACGGCAGTCCTGCAAAGAAGCTGTTTGTTCTTGTCTCCCATTTTGCAGATAAGGAAACTGAGGTGGCAAAGCCAAGATTCGGCCTCAGGACTGTTGCGATTCCACAACTCAAGTCCTTCCAAGCCACTTCTTCAGGGACTCGCTCAAGGCTCTGGGAGTGGTCACAAAACCCAGGCATAAATGCCCATTCAGACTCTAGTAAATCTAGCTTTGCACACAGTTCTGACAACTATTACATTCTGCTTTTTCTTTTCTTTTTTTCATTTCATTGTTGGCAATTAGAAACAAAAGCTTGATACCCCTACAGGCATACACATTGTAGGTATGTCTTTTGGAGGGGGGAGGGAGACACTTCTAAAAAGCATCCTGACTCCTGCTAGAATCCTGCTAATCTTATGGGTGAAGAATCTGAGGCTCCGAGACATCATCTCTTGCCCAAAGTCATTAAATGAGAGAAGGGCTCGCTACTGAAACCCAGATTCGTCGCTCTGTGCTTTGGAACGGAAGGAGGCTGGGGCAAACTCTAGGCCCCAACCCCTATCCAAAGGGACTTGCTATCATTGCTCTTTCCTTCAACTCATTTTTCTTAATCTGCAAAATGGGAACAAGAAAGCTCATGATCCCTAGGGCCATTGTGAAGCTCAGATGCGAAGTGACTTCACAAACAGGATTGTGTGGAATTGGGTACTTGGCACAAGGGTCTCAGGGATACCATGGTCGAAGTCTTCCCTCCTGTCTACTGTGGGGCTTAGAGCCTAAGAAGAGTCTGTTTTGATCCAAGGAGAAGCCAAGGTCCAGGTAAGGGCAGGGGGCTGCACAGTCCAAGACCTTGAGACCCCTCTCTGAGCCTCAGTCTCCCCATCTGGAAAGTGGGCATCATGGTATCAACCACACGTTTGAGAGGAGTGAAAACATTGTCTTAAGGACAACCCTGTGGGACATTTAAGCCAGGCTGGCCTGGGTTCAAATGCCCCCAGCTCACTGTGGAAGCTTGGCCGGTTCACTTTATTTCTTTGAGCCTCTGGGCAAGGGCCTCTCCCTCCACCAAGAGCAGTTGTGAGGACTCATTCACTCATTTGTTCATTCATGCATGTATGGAACACCTACAGTTTGCCAGGAGCTGAGGGCACAATGGTGACCAAGATACTCAAAATTCCTGCCCTTGTGGGCCTTGAATCCGAGGGAGCAACAGGAAAAAGAACAAATAAATATCTAAGAATAAATAAGGGAGAAAGTGAAGCACACCCCCAGGAGGCCTATCTGGGGAGGCGTTTGAGCTGAGACCTGAATAAAGTGAAAGAAGTAATCATGAAAACATCTGGGAGAGAGTGTCCAGGCAGTGGGAGCAGCAAGTGCAAAGGTCCTGGGACAGGAGTGGTGGAGAATGAGGTCTGGGAGGTCAGCAGCACCAGACCTGCAGGGAGGGGTTATTCCAGGGTTCCTAACAGGGGAAGATTTACATTTTAAAAGGATTCCCAGGCAGCTGTAAAAAGGGACTACCGGGTGGTGGGGGTGGGGGTAGCCCAGCTTCCCTAAGATGGCAGCCAAGGACAAGGTGATCCTGGCCCCTTGGGAGGCACCCTGAATGCCAGTGGCTGCGCGGTGCTGGCCCTCACTGCCCCAGATGGGCGAGGTGGGGTGGACGTGGTTCTCCCTGCTGGCCCTGACAATTTTCCCGGGCAAACTTGGCTTGAGGGCCATTTCTTGCTGGAAGCCTGGGATCACAGTTGCGTTTGGGGCTTGGCCCAGGGCTCGCCGGAGGTCTCAGCGTCCGTGCGAAGAAGCCGGCTGAGCGGGCCAGAGCCGAAGGAGGCGGGGGCGGCCGGGGGCGGGGGCCAGGGGGCCGCCCCGGAGGTCCTAGGCAGCCAGCCGCCCGCTAATTCAGAATTCCTTCGGCATGAACTCGGGCGTGCCAGCGTCTCTGCCCCGGCCCACCCACCGCTTCCTGCCTGGGCCCCCCCACCAGGGTGGGAGGCACGGCCAGGCCTGCCTGGACCCCAAGCCCACTCTCAACCATTTGGGAGTAGGTCACGCCCCTCCTATCCCCCACCCACCAGCATCCTCTTAGCCAGGAAGGGACTCTCTGGGGGGTCTTGGCTGGGGGGCACTGCCCCTCTGCCACACCCGCCTGGTCTGGGCTGGCGTAGCCTGCTGCCAGCAGCTGCAGCTGCCCTCCTGGGGCTGGGCGGGGGACAGGGCGAGAGGGCAAGGCCAGGCGGGCCTGGACAGGCCAGTTCCCCCCCCCCCACCAAGTTCCACTAGAAAAGGTCAGAATGAGGACTTCTGGGGCGTCGATGCCAATCCCAGGTGGAGCACCTGAACACCTGGCTTCCCCTCTCCTGTTCTCAGTTTCCTCCTCCATAAAATGGGAGGAAAATACGTTCTACCTGTTGGGGAGATTAATGAGATGAGATCATGATGTCCAGAGGGCCCAGCACATTGCAACACCTAGGAACTATTGGGGTTACATCTCTTCCCAGTTTTGGGGTCCCAGCCGGCTCCCAACTCCCTTCAGGTCTCTCCAAACAATGGGCCAAGGCACTCAGGACCTGGATGCCTATATTCCAGGCCAGGAGAAGCAGCTGGGAACAGCCCACTAAGGTTGTAGGGGCCCTTGCCTGGTTTGGGGGGCCTCCTAGAAGGCTCCCCAAAGCAGATCCCTGAGCTAAGCTTTTGGACAGCCACCCCCCTCCCCTTGCTCCCTGCCTCCCTGCCTTTCACACAGAGCTGGGGCCTTTAAAAGTTTTTCCTTCTCCCTTCCCAATCTGGAGCCACTGCCGTTATTAAAAAGGAACACCATGTGTTTTAAAAGGGAAAAGTGTGAGATTCTCTGCAAGCAAGGCAGGAGGGTGGCCTCCATCCCGGGGTCCCGACAGGGGTCCCCATCTCCTGTCCCGCTGGTACCTGCAGACACTTTACGACCCACCCGCCTGCTGGTCAGGTGCTAAGACACACCGTAAGTAGAAACATATTGCTGAGGTGTGAGAATCTTTTATTTAATTTCTTCCCTCTTAAAGGAAAAAACACACGCACAACAATCCCGCCAACCACCACCACCTTTGCCTGCTGCTCTATGGGCTGGGAGACAAAGCCGGCCACTAACAGTGGCTCTTACAGGCACTGCTCAGCGCCTAGCAGAGTTGCCAGGGACCCCGGGGGGGGGGGGCAGGGTCAGCCCCTCACCTACCCAGGCACCTTGGGCAGCTGGGCTTCCAGCAAGTGCCCCGAGGGGGTGCGGGACCCGTCCTTTGTGGAGGAGCACCACAGGAAGCTTGCGAATGGCTCTGTGTGGTGTGGGATGGCCTGGGGAGCAATATGTGCTGGCCCCCAGCGACCTGCCCGCCTGGATGGGGTGCGTGGAGTGACTGAACGTCTAGGGCAGCCTGTGCCTGCGTGTATACCCCTGTGTTGCCTCCCCCAGAGGAATGTGTGTGACCACGAATGTGTGTGTGTCAGGGATGGAATGTGTGTGCGCGCGCCCCGATGGTGTGCGAATGTGCATCTGGGATGCAGTGTGCGCTCATCTGAGGGCGAGGGTGACGGGCCACAAGCCAGTGTGTCTTTGTGTGTCTCTGGGTGTGTCCCAGAGAGGGTCTGGATGTAGAGGCAATGTCCTGGAGGGGGTGTGTTCTGGTGGTGGTGGGGGGACAGAGAGCCCCGGAGGCCAGGATCTCCTGACAGGGCGGGGGTCTTCTTGGCCTGCGGGCCGTGGGTTCCCTGTTGCCCCCCTCCCCCAAGGCTGGGCCAGTGGTGCCCGGACTCGCTGGCTCCCGCTCCCTCTCACTCTCACCCACTCGCTCACAAAGATTTCTCTCGCTGGAGGCTCTCAGCCCCGCGAAGCCTGGCCAGGAATGGTTCCGAGCCCACCGGTGGCTGGGACTCCGCGGATCCCCGAGTGCAGGGTCCCGTCAGGGGAGGGCGGCGGCGCCGGCCCGCGGAGAGGCGCGTCCCC